>NC_056729.1:1433554219-1433574219 GCF_019279795.1 Protopterus annectens | reverse complement strand
TTGTAGATGATAATCTCTGAATCTAGTTCATCATCTGTCCTCAATGGATTGGATGACAATGTTACTTCTGCTTCAAACTCACCAGTCATATGTCAGCCTTGCCTGCAAGTCAGATGCAACATGGTCTTGGTGCTGTATTGTCCTTCCGCCAAGGTATTTCAGTACTATAACCTGGCACATGGACTTTGTTGTCCCACTCAGTACACTAGTTGGGCACCAGAAATCATATTCATGTCTGACCACCTCATTGGGCGGTTTTGCTCGCAATCTGTGTAACTGAATGGCAAATGCTAATTTCTACTTTGTTCCTGTCAAACAGGCAATGATGGATCAATCTGTCTTCACTGCAAAAAAGTGACTTTGCCACAGTTCCAGATTCGACTGACCCCAAGGACTCCAGCCATTTCTGGTTGATTTTCCTTATTTGCAAGCCAGTGTAGAAACGCATGGACCTCACTGGGTTCAGCATACAGACTATTGTATAGCATTAGCATACACTATGGGATCACAAACTTACCCACGCATGTAAGGCTGCAGTAGTGTGTGAGGTCACTCTAACAAATGCATAGAACACCGTTAAGTGCAAGCATGGAAAACACTTTCTATGGAAGACCACTGAGCAGTGTTCCAAAGGGATCGGGTGTGTGACCAGTTCTGGAATAGGTAGTACCAGGAATAGGCAAGAAGCAGTGTCTGCATCTGACAGGCTGTGCAGAAGAGAAGCATACTGAATCAAGCTCATCTGTTCTATAAGAATTGAAAGCGGTCACTGCCACTGTTTCATACTGACCCGTTCTACGCAAGCTCTGACATTCCTCTAAGTGAGAAGGCTCATGGTCTGCATGTTGTGCTCAGCTTACCTTGCTAGGTGAATTACTATGACCTGCCCAATGGACTTTACTAGTATCCAATTTCTACAACACATATGCGACTCCTGTCTCAGCACCACAAAGGACTGGTTTTCATGCGACACATAACATTGCCGGTATAATGGTCATTTAACCTTGGGGTGATCTACCCATGTCTCCTGGACAAACACCTCAGGTTGATTGCGAAAACCAAGAACAACCATGCTTGTAAGGCCATGATGGACATTACATCAGATCATAGTACGTCACTACACTACACTGCTGATGAACCTTGCTGTCACTGTTTAAATGTCAACTTTGAGTCACACACACTTACATATAATGCACTCTGATACCAAAATGCATTCATATACCAGATTAAGAAGAAACCAGTAAAATCGTTGCACGGTATGAAGAATTTTGATTCCAAAGGTACTTACCCAGCACGTTGGTTATATTTAATATATTAACCGGGGTTCTCTTTATTTTTTCCAAACCTAGAAATGTGTTTTTCAATTACCAGTGCCTTCTCAGGACGTTCGCACCGAGCTATATTCTTTGGAATTGCAGGTACGGACATGGGCTGAATTTCCAATAAGCCTCTTTTGGCTTTTATGACGTCCATCATCAGGTCATAGATGTAGTCAAACTTTCGTTTCTGAAATATTGGCTTCGCTACCCACTCCTGCTTTGCCTTTGGATACACCACGTTGTATCTAAGCTCTCCCTTTGCTGCAGAGTTTCGAGTAGGGAATCTGACCACTGCTTGTTCACGATTCAGATTTTCATTGTGATCAAGGATGGCCAAAATTATTCGTGCCTTCATCCCTGCAAAACTGAAATGCTCAAACTTTGGGCAGTATTTGCACAGTAATGCATGGAACACCTCTAGGTTGCCGGTGTGGCAGAACTTGGTCACCTGCTTTAAATCTTTAATAAAAACTCTGTTGGCAACTATCCTCTTCAGTGCACTGTAGCATGCATCATCTTCATCCATCCACTTCTTCTCATCTCCTTTGTCCACCGGCATTTCATGACCGCAACATGAAACCTTTGTTGTACCACTCCAGCTGTGTCGGTCTGTTACATGGTAAAGCAATGACAACCACTTCTCCTGTAGTACAACTTCATCACCTTCGCACGTTTCAGCACACCACCACAGGTGATTGGAGACACTGTGGCACCACTGTAGCAACTCTCTGTTTACTCTCCTTTTGCCAGCTTCTGCAATTTTCTTTGTCAAGCTTTTGGCCATATGCCACACATCAAACTGGTGATCCACCGCTGGGAATTCTTTGCGCATCACAAATCTAATGCCCGGATGTCGGTCGGTTGCCACAAGACTTACCTTAACATTTCTTGACAGCAAGTTTGACAGGCACTTCTTGAAAGCTTTCTTCTCAAGTGCCACTGAAGATACCCCTGTGCAAACTTGCTCAAGGCAAAAATCAATGATACGTCCAGAATCCAGGTCCATCATGCTATAGCAGCAGTATTTGGCTGAATATCCTGGACTATCGCACCGCCCATCACCACCTAACCGGATTTCCTTCCCCTGACTATCTGCCAGCATACGATTCTGATGTTGTATCCAGGTATGCTGCATTACTGGGAACAAATATTGCCTTTGAATGGTGTAGAAGGTTGTCTCACTGATAAACTCCAGCCCAAAATATGCACAGAAACGCGCAATATGTGCATATGTACTACCACTGAATAGAAGAGAAGATGCCAGTAGTAAGTTCCCAGCAGGCATTCTGCCTATAACTGGTTGACTTTCCCACTGAAGAAATGCATGTCCACTAATGCAGCATACCTTCACAGATACATAAGACCCTAACTTGGTTTTCTTTTCCACTTCAGAAGCAGGACTTCGGCATTCTGGGCAGGTCAATTTTAAGAGCAGTGAATCAAGGCAAGACTCGAAAACAATGAACTTTGGTTCACTTATCATCTTCTCATCTTCATCCTCTTCCACCACTGTGTCGTCCATGTCAGTGGTAGTCAGACTGTCAGAAAGGTAGCTCCAGTTGGGATCCTTTTCCGTCTCATTTGTCTGAGAAACCGAAGACTCACTCTGCATGCTTGTGTTATGCATATCTGGAGTGAGCTTGATTGGAGTGCTGCAAGCCTGCACGTGAAGAGACATGTAGGCACTGCAGCTAGATGTGGCTACTTCACTGCAGGTATCAGCCTCCTGTTGAAGACCTGGGTTGACACTCACTCTACGCCCAATGTCATCATTTGAAACCTGATCTTCTGGTGTTCCCGACTGAGTCACTTCAGTCTGAACAAGTTTGGATTTCCTGCAGTATGTGTGGTCCATCAGCAATGACACTGCATCCTCAGGGAACTGTACAGCTGCATCCTTCATCTTCCATGGTTTAGAATTCTGTTCCACTAACTTTGCTTGTACTCCCACACTGATTCCTTTCTTTTGCCGGAAGTTGGTTTGGCATGCTACTGTATTCCTTTCCACTGCAGTCATTTCTATGGCTTCGACTACTTCTTCATATACTTGTACCTGCAAGTCAAAGAAAACTACCTATGAAATTTATACTGCATAGCAGGCTGTCATAATAAAAGATCCTGTTTCGGACAGCAGATTGAACACTATTTGGTTCAATGGATGATGCTCCATTCACATTTCCATGTTTAACAGTCTGTCACTGTCAGTATCTGAACATTATGTCCATTAGCATTGCATTTTTTACCATTTCTACACGTTACTCAGCAGCTAACAGGATATGTGCCAATTCCACCTTTTTTCTTCCAATGGAAGGGAATATGAATGGCCACATCACTGTACCATCACTGAACACGTGCTGTAATCCAGAATGCCTGCACTGACTACCTATCCACAAAACCGTTCAAACACTTAACACTAAATCAAGTCAATACTTACCACTACAGAAAGGTTAATCTCTGCCTTGTTGAACAGTACAGAAAATGATGCACATTCCTCACTAGTCTATCAGTGCACACTGTTTACTGCAGCATTACTCATGTCTCTCCCCAAACAAAACCCTTCTGTCACCAGTTCATATTGTACAGGTCTTCATACATACGTACCTCTACAGGTTCTGGTACCTCTACAGCTTCTGGCACTGGATGGTCTTCCATGTCATCTGGAGCAACTGCAGCCTCTGCTTCCTCATGCACCGTCTCCATTTCATTCTGCCTCTGCACATGGCCATTAGGCTGTGGTAAGGGAATAAAAACAGGTAACTGTCACATAAAAACCATCACCCAGGATGTTATCAATGCTGAATGTATGAGTAGGAGATAATGAAGTTACTGACCTTGCATTGGCGATACAGTTGGTGTTTCACAACATCTGGCAAGGTTGGCTGGGTTGTACTGAGAAGTTCCTCAATAAGCTGCGGGCGATAGTGAAGGCATTAATTAATCATACTACACAAGCAAGAGACCATGCATTGTACAGGTGATGCTAATCAAATGCAAGTATCCCATAACTGATGTGTTGTTCAACCGTCTTACGTTTTCATGTTGTTTACGCTGCAGCCGCTGTTCAGATGATGTCCTTGGATGTGTGGTTGTAAAAATGAAAAGTGTCGGTACAGCGTCCTTAAGTAGTTGACGAATGGGCCGCCTTGGCTTCATGTGTTCTGGCAGTAGTTCACTCTTGTAGTCCAGCTGAAATTGGTTCTCTGCGAAATGTTTGGAGCACAGGAAGTGACGTGGTTTTGACATGCTGACCGATTCTTTCACAAACCTGCCTATGTTACTGACATCTACCCCACAGTTCACCACCCATCGTGTACACTGTTGAATGTCACGTGGAAAGCGATGGAAGGATACACCGGGTGGCAGATTGTCTCGGCGAACATGACAACCATAGGCAAAACACGTCGGCATGGCTACACTCACCTAAGTAAAAATAGAAAGAGTAGAGGCTCAACTCCTACTGACTAAGTTTTTAACAAGGCACTGCTCAGTTGCGCCAAACTCTTGTGCAATTCACTAGACAACTTTGTCAGTTCCTATACAACCTTGTTTGCACTTCAACATTAGCTGTAAAACACCTATACCTACACAAATCTTGCAATGGTTACTCATTCCTTCTTGTGACAGTCCACACTCACTTGCTCTGTGTTGTCAGTCTCAGCTTACCTGACCTTTGTCACCCGCCAGTCAAATGCCTGGTTGTACAGTGCCACCTAAATGCAGTCATTACGCACAGAGTTACACACTAAGGCAAAGAATTGATCACTCCAGAGAGACAAATGGATACTTCATTAGTAAGGTTTAAAACACCTTAATGCATTAATACTGCTGCCACAAGCCCATATTATGACATGCAGATACAGGATTGGCAACCATTGTGGTAACAGTGCAACTGGCACACCAGAAAAATATTCATATATTCTTTGTCCTTCATTAATGCTTGCTAGTAGCCTGTTTACACTGCAACTACCAAAGCTTCACAGTTTTGTTTCGATTCACACAAGGACATTCACACTGTGGAGCATTTACCTCGTAGCCAGACAACCCTCTACCACCTAGGAACACTACTTATGAGACGTGTTAAACTTATCATATACTCTTAGTTCTCTCCTATCCCGACAGTATTACTGGCACTGAGATTGTTGGCAACAGAAACACTACACCTCAATCACCCCCTGTATTGTCTCTGAAAGAATTTGCTGGACAGTGTGAAAAGTGGATTGCTATGAACAAACAGACACCTGGCATTCCACTTGTGGAAATAATGTGTCAAAACAGCTAAGGAAAGCCACATGTCCACGATGACACACTGCAGGGCCATGCCCAAACTGTAATTAATGGACATGCTGCACGTCAGAAAATCCAAATCCCATCGTGCTACGCGCTCGAGAGACTTGAACCTCAGCAACGAAATAAATCGGATATGCTGCAGGGACAGATTCATAACCCAGAGGCTACGTTCATTCTTGAATAAAATCCAGTCCAGGTTAGGCAGAGTCCCTCATTGACTCGCTTCAAGAGGAATCTTGAGTGGATGGGAGATCGTAGGTTTACCAAGGGTATCACTTCTGTGTCACTGTTAGACAGAGGCACAGTATACTAACCTCGAAATACGGCATAGCAAAATAAATTTAGCGCTTTTGCCAAACCAGGTCTGGAGAAGCTATTTGGCGAAAGCGCTAACCTGCCGTGCGAACAATAAATTATATTTAGTTTATTGGAATCGACTCAAGTTATCTTTTTTTGACATCGTGGTGGAATAGTATCATTTTGGACAGTATATGGTACTCTGGTACATCTTCATTGTTTTGCTATTGCCTTGTGTCTTTTATTTCTTGGTTTGGCTTATGGCTTTGTCGGCAAGAGCATTAGCTCCTTGCGGAATTTTATTATATTCAATATTTATAGTGGGAAAAATGGATTGAAAGGAACAGACAGCTGTCATTATACTTGTGGAAATAACGTGTCTAAACAGCTAAGGAAACACACATGTCCACGATGACACTGCGCGGCCTGTCATCAACCACTGCATTTGCATTACTACGCCATTAGCCCAATACTGATTCCACTGCTTGCTCAACATTGCCCGTAACTGTCAGCGGCTGTAAAGAAAAAATAAACTAACCTATACACACGCTCCGCCTTTGGAGACAAGATGTTCATGCAGACAGTATGACTATTAGGCACGTACGAACATAAGAAATTCAGAGTCAGTTAATGATTAAACCAATTTATTTCAAGTCATACAAAATCATGAGATGTCATAATCAATGCAATACAATGCATTTTGCATTTGCTTTGATGCCACGCAGTGTTGCTGTGCAGCATGTAATTTGACAAATATCAGTTCAGTCCTGAAATATCCATAGTCCCTCAAAAGGATGAAATCCAGTGTAACCCTCATCTCTTTCTTCTGCAGGAAAGGTTATTCGTACACGAGTCACCACGCAAGCGGGGAGGACCACTCTGTTGCCGAAGCCAAGCTTGTGATTGTTGTAAACCCACAGAACATATGCTCTATATGCCAAAAGACGGTACAACCTGAAAGAAAATAATATTGTCAAGAGCAGCCTGCCAGTATGTTAGTATTATGCACATTATTATCTGCTGCCTCCTATATTTCAACAGGAATGTTCTAGTAAAGTAGGACATTAGGTTGGCCAACCATTCAATATTGTCGGCACTCATACCTGTTACTCCAACTTGCTCGTCTGAATCTTCTCCTAAGCATACATTCGTGCCTGAACAACATTTGCAGTACTTCTGGTATTAAACATGCCAATTCAAACCGTGGATGCATGGTAATGCATGTATTAGTTGGTTCTGACTGGATTTCTCTCCATTTATGGATAGCTCGCTGTGAGGACACACAGCATTGGCATTCCACTAATGTGTTCATGAGTGCACAATGGCCACACAAGCACCATGTCATGTTAGACATATCTGAGACATCAGGTGCCACTGACTCCTGCTCCACATCACTGTTGTTGGTCCTGCGACGCTTCCTTCTTGTCTCTCCTGGACGATATGTCGGCTCAAACTGATATCCTTGACGGGAACTCTGTTGTCCTTGAGAACTCATGCTGGCAGTTATACTATGGCAAAGAATACACAAGCATAAAAAGTTGTCATACTTGGCCCTCCAATGAAAAAAAAAAAGTTTATTTGCCCGCATTATGTCATACATGTCACATCTGCTGCATAGCGACCAAGCATAGAACACCAAGTTGACATGTGTTCATTACACAGCGTAGGAGCTAATCACTTATGTTGATGCAATGTACGTTTCAGACAGCCGTCATGCCTGCAATTACTCAAAAAATATTTGCATCTGCTCCAAGTTAGCACATCCCAGACTGAGTACTAGCACACCACTGCAGGTATACTACTACTCCTCAATACATTAAGGATTTGCATATGGGTCTGCGGTGATGAGCTGAGGCACTGTCCTAAGTGCACCAACATAGGTGACAAGCAATGCAGCTACAGACTGCAAGTAGAACTTTGCACAGTAATACTGACACCTGTATATGCTTCTTGTTAGGTTCGTCATCTGCCATGCAGTCTGAAAGACAGTGCAGAAGTACTGGAACACCCAAGGAAACACACCCACCAAGCACGATTGTAATACTGGTTTATCATGGCCATGAGCTACGTTGAAGCCAGGCTGTCTGTAACATGTCACCCACCACAATTTTAGTATGAAGGTCCCTGATACTAAGGCAGACAATAATTTATCAATCCAAAGACAAATGTATGCCGGCAAGTATTGAGATAAAAAACATTTATGCATTACTACTGCTGGCACAAGCCCATATCAGTTTAGGTCAATGTCAAATGAGTCATTTATCACTTAAAAGTTGAATTATTTCACCCAGGCAAATTACAACTATAAACAAAACCACAGGCCACTGGATGAAAAGAATTGTTTCATCACCTCTAGCGCTAAACACCTTCAAGAGTAATAAAATCATAAAAATAAAACAAAAATAATATATATATATACACAAAGTCTTAAACACATCACATAATTACACTATTATTAAAAAAGAAATATTTCCAATTGCAGTCATGTTTTAACCAACTGCACTCATGTTTAACCCCAAGCTACTGAAGTGTTAAACTGTAAAATATACACAGCCTTTTTATACAGAAATTTTGATGACATTTTGACCCATCTTTACTGTCATATGATCCAAAGTACAACCTTGCAATGAAGTAAAATTGCCTTGAAGATACTACTTTAAATGCAAAGCTATTGGCTCTTTTTAAGATTTTAAGATTTAAGTAGCTGAACAGCATTTCAGAATATGACAGCTACACAATATCTAGGGTTGATGAGCTAATCAACAAGTTGGGAAGATGAGTTTGTTGACCACATTAGATTTAAAAGGGATACTGGTGAACCTCTGTCATGTCCAAAGCCAAAAAAGAACGCTTTTTCAACGCCAAACAGCATTTTCAAATATATAGCCCTTCTTTTGGGTTACATGACGTAGAAGTAACTCATAGCAGCCACTGCTGGTCTCCACACCACCACAGTCACTTCACAGCACCAGCTCGGCACCCCAATAGCTGTCCATGCTGGGTCTACCAGCTCCTTATACTTTCCACTGGACTCACATAAATGCACTCAGTGCAGACAGCTTTACACTCAATGCATACCTTGTTTGTGTAAGCACACTATCTTTGTACCAGTACTTTTCCTAACGACAGGATTTATGGCTGTACTGTACTTGCATGTAATACCCAAATAAGCAGAATATTGTGCAAATACTTTGTCAAGAGACTGTGGCAGTTCAACAGCGGTGCGATGTGCCCGATATCAAAAAAATAAATGTGTCAAAACAAGCAAAGTAAAGCCGCATGTCCACAATGCCAAACTGCAGGGCCTGTGCTTGGAGGCCCATACAGAACACATTTCCCCTTATGTGAGCGAACACTTGGTGCAACACAAATCTTAACAAAAAAATTCAGTAAGACAGCATCGCATACAGGAGGGCTCAATGCTAAATTTGCTTGGTTGGCGAGATAAATTCACATTCAAAAAGAACTGAAAAACTCAACATGACAGACGTGGACACTGCACACCCCACAGCGAAGGCGCTGAAGCCAAGACGAGTACAGGCAGCAACTTTCAGTTCCATGTTTGTTATGTTAGGACTCATGACACTACTGGTAATCAAACGGACTCAGTCATAGTAGGTCCACAAAGCTATTGCCAACATAGAAGCAACATGCCGCAAAACCTCCAGAGCTTGAAAGAAATGCATGGTCGGCATAGTCACCAAAAAACCCACAAGCAAATGGGGATGGTTTGGCAACACACAATGGTAATGCACAATCAGTACCCAACACAATAGGATTTGTGAAGCAGACATCTATGTCATTATGATGACCAAGCTATCACACTTTTTAAAATTTATATTGCCATCGTGCAAACCCTTTTGCACAGCTCTCAACCTTCCATCTTCAAACTGAGGAACACTAGCCTAGAGAATACAGAACAAATAGCCACAATGTAGAACATATAGTAGCAGCTCACCAAACAACTAGCAAGATCCTATAATGGTTAAAAGACGCCGAGTTTGCTTACCCAAAAAAACGACCATTTAATGAATTGATAGTATATTTTTTTAAGTATTATGTTAATCTCACTTCTGTCAGAAAGACCAGTCCCCTCAACTGAGAGATGCAACCCTGAATATCAGCAGTGCTTTGTAAAGAAGCAGTTGTTGTAATGCATATGTGGCATTTAGGCTCGGATCCCCCAAAAGCCCCACCACCACAGATCCATTCCTGTGTCCGATTACTTGACTATTTTTCCCCAAACAAATCAGTACATTCTCAGAAAGATAACAGACATGACATTCAAAGTTTGGTGACTGTGAAACTCAAGTCATTGTAACATCCTTGAAAACAGTGTCAGAAGGAAATGCATCTGGGCAGCGGCACATTTAACTTTGCGCTGTTTTTCAGAGACCCCTTGCACATGTTTCGAAATATGCAAAATTTCCTATTCGCATCCTTGAATGCATATAATTAGAACATATAATAATTACATTATATAGCATTTACAATAGAACACTTGTTAAAGCATTTTTTAAAGTTATAGGCAGTAAACAAAATAAACATATGAAACAATGCCAAAACTACCCTATTATGACCACTTAAAATTTAGGCCACTCTAACTTAATTCTTCACTCAAAATGCACAGTCTATGCAGATGTGGAATTTGTGAATAATTTATTGTAATTTTTTTTTTTAAGATATATTTATATAAAGGATATGAACTGTAATAAACAACCATCTGTCCTTATTTAGAAACTTCAATCTTTTGTTGAGGCACAACCAATATGAGGCCCAAATCAGAACATTCTTCCAAACCTGGCCATTGCAAAGTTATTACCAAAATATGAAAATATTCCTAATTTCCATAAACTAAGTCCAAAACAAATTTTGCAATCTGTACATATGTACAACATACAAGCACAGATCTTTTATCATGTAGACACATCATTGTAAATATACACATTCTTGGTGTAGCCTTCATAATGCTGAATGGGCACATGCCAAGAGAAAAAGCTGGGTAAGGAACACCAAACCACTGATATGCCTAGGACAGGCACAGTACTTCTGGTCGTGGGTGTCTGAAGTGTCCCATACCTGAGCTGGGTACCCATTCAGACTGCTGGTAGCAGCAATGACTCCTGACTGGATGCAATGCCAGCACTCTGCCTTTTACATGTGTCCTTTCGGCAGTGGTCATAAGGACGCAAAGGGGGGACCGAATGTAAAGGATCTTCCCCTGTCCGACATACATTTACTACACCTGAAGGGAGGGAGACAGAGGAGAGGTCAACCAAGACAACATGTGTAAAGACTAAGACTGCCCCATACTTTGTCTATTATTGCATGTGTCGTTTCCCTGAGGGAAACACTGCATCACAGTGGCAGCCGTGAGGCCATGCTTAACTAGGACAGCAGCACGATGGGACTGAGCTGAAGAGTCCCCCAGTTCCCAACTGCAATCCAGGTGGGCCACAAGATCCCTGGATGGCTGGGTATGCCTGACATGATGCACCCACCAACACAAGAGCAGTTGGCACAAATCTCTGAAGAGGAACCTTCCTGGCCTTGGTGCATAAGGGCTTTAACACAACAGTATGTAAAACTGATCTAATGTTGCAGCACATTCAAACTTGAACCTGTATCTGATCCAATACAATTCCAAAAATAACACTAAAAGAATACAGTTAGACATTGTACACTGACATACAAAGTTATATAATAAAAACACGGCATTATTCCCTTATAAATCAGCACTCACAGTGGAAAATGCTGTGGACTTTCCTGCCAAGACAAAGTAATAGCTTACTCATCCAGAACTAAAGAAGCATGAAGTAATTAGCAAAGTATTACAACCAACACCAGTTTACACTGATAGCACAAAGAAGACTAGAATTGAAGAAATACAAGAAAGAGACTGTGTGGGAATGGGAATTACATAGCTAAAGTGGGACTAAGCTATGTGATCAGAATTATTGAGACTGGGATTGTCCCTTTAACATCATGGAAGGCTTAAATATGCAACCAAGTACTTTTGTGCTAGTGTCCACAAATTAGCCAAGCATTGATTAGCATGCCTACAGTTATAAATACGGATATGGTCAGTGTTTCATACATTTTGTTAACAGTGTAGTGGATCATACAGTAAAATTGCTCACTAGAAGCTGTAATATCAGCGATACTGTCCTTAACATATTGCTGCCAGGACCCCATAAAATGAAATGCAGCAGATAAAAGAATATATGTTAGAGTCAGTATTTCACCAGATGATGTAATGCAATTTAACATTTGCTTTCCTGGCATGCCTTTTTAACTTCAGATTACAAAAACAGACAACGGCAGTGGAGGATTGGAACTATGCATGATGGCCTGTGTTTAAGGAATGAGGAGTGAAATGGCACACTACCCCAAAATATTCAAAAACATGGAACAACCTCGGTCTTGAATGAAACAAACACCACATCAGCCATGTGGTACATTAAAAGATGAGGGAAGACATGCTGGCTGTCTTTGGAAACAGACAGTTATCATAACGAAAAGTCATAATGTATATTGAAACCACCTTGTGCAAAAAAAAAGGCCAGCAATATGACATCACGTTCCCCAAAAGTACTACTATACCAAAATTGAAATCAGGCAAATTTACTTCTATGCGCTTATGACAGAGCGGCTCTCAATTAATTAAAAATATCTACATTACATGCATGTAAGCTTTGCTTGCAACTTGATTCATGACACAGCTAGATGACAACTACATAAATGCCATAACCCCAGCAGAAAGCTAATTACCACCCACTTAAAAACATTTGCTCCAGCAGATCTCATGATACAGCTTTATGTTACTTCATACAAAACAAAAAAAACAGTGAATAAGCTACTGCCTACAACTCCAGAATCCAAAGACAACATGCTCCAATTACATCCAGATAATTTAACTAATTCATATCCCATTTCTTCCACAATCTACTGCCTTAAATCAGCCCTTAAATAAGCACTGTTAACCCTGCATGGTTAGACATTCCTTTATTTAACTTACCACAAAAACCTTCCAACACAATATTACTTTTCTTGCCTTAATTACATCATACCTTTACTCCATCCGTCATGCAAGTCCCTTAATTTTTTTGCATCAATTTCCTTTTGTGTAAATCAGCATTGTAACCTCATCACCAGCACCACCTTTCCATTGTTCTCACACCTTTAAAAAATCTACATAAAAATCTATGGGATTTTCAGGTATACTAAAATATATGTATATATTTAGTTACTTTTAATATTTAGTTTATAGTGGATTACAACAGTAATAAAATGGCAGGAAGTGTTTAAAAGGCATGCATAAAATTTCCCTAGTCACAGGCCAAATAAGACATCCTAAACCTTAGCCCACAAATTCTTCACTGGGCACGGTTCACAGATCAGCTGCTAACAGGTTCTACTGTCCACAAAAAATTTCTATGCAAAAACAAATACGGAATGTGCAGCTAGTCATAATTTCACTTTAAGCACCATTGCATCTACCAAAAATTCTGCTTACCTGAAAAGTGTACTGCTCCCACACTTCAAATCTACAACAAATCAGTTCCCTACACAACTAACAAACAACATTTATCTCAAAGCCTCTAAATATGCAAACAAGCTTGTTTAAATATTAAACTTTAACATGTGATTACAGAAACCTCTATAACTCTATGTACAACACACTTCAAGGCTCCTTAGAGCACCCCGGCACTATCAGGTTTTACCTCATATCATGCGCTCTGGCCACAACACCAAGAAAGGAGGAGGGGTGTCCATATTCATCAAGGATACCCTCACCTCCAGGTTGGTGGCAACGCACGATGCATCAGAGACCATCCAGGTGCAATTAACCATAGGCAAGACTGCTCTACAATTTGTAACATGTTACAGGCCACCCTCTCAAACAGCATTCCTGAAAACTCTGGAGGGGATAAATGTAACCCCAAACACAATCATACTAGGTGATTTCAACTATCCAAACATAGACTGGGATCACTACTCAAGCCCCAACACTTTAGCCCAAAGGTTCCTGGAGTTCATAAACTCTAATGCCATGGAACAACTAGTCACCATGCCCACAAGAGGTGAAAACATACTGGATGTCATTATCACAAACATGGGGTCACAATGTTCAACACCGGAGGTATACCCTTCATTGGTGAGATCAGATCATAAACTAATCTCACTGGAAGTCCACATCCCATCCCCACCCCAGATAAAAAAGACCACAGTGAAGAACTTCTCTAAAGCCGACTTCACACTTCTTAGGACTGGTGTGGTCTCTTTCAAGTCCCCAGAGCCAGTGGAAACCATCACTAAAGCCGCTGAATCACTTACAAATGCCTTCTACCAGCACCTCCAGGACTGCATGGATCAGGCAATCCCAAACAAAACAAAGACTCTTTGTACCAAAGGCAGGCGTCCAGTCTGGTGGACCCCAGCCATAAACAAGCTCTACAACAAAAGTAGAAAGCTACTACAAGATAGAGCAAAATCCTCAAAAGGGAAGACACCCTTGATCATCGTAAGTAAAAAACTAAGATCTCTCATAAAAACCTCCAAAGCAAATTTTGAAAGAAAAATTGCCACGGACTCAAAAGACAACCACAAGGCCTTTTTTAGCTATGTTAGAAACCTGGGAGGAAACTCCCAGATATGTTCAGAACTGGTTCAAAATGATGTAAAGCTCACTGAACCTACAGACATTGCCAACATACTGGCTGACAGGTTCAGTGCAAATTTCCCCCCCCCCCTCACCCCCAAAAGGAGAAATATCTATACCAGAGGATTGTATCCTCCCAAACATCTCAAATGCTCAAGTGAGAACAGCTCTCTCTAAGGTGAAAAACACAGCATCCATGGGACCAGATGGTGTCCCCGGTTGTGTGCTCCACGAGCTCATTGAGGAATTAAATCTGCAGTTAGGGCAGCTGTTTAATCTTAGCCTCACCTCAGGATACGTACCCAAGGAATGGTGTACGGCTACTGTGGTCCCATTACACAAAGGCGGTGCCTCCACCGACCCTGGAAACTACCGACCCATCAGCTTGACCAGCCTTGTCTGCAAAGCTATGGAGAGGATCATTATGGAACTCATAAATAAAGACATAGGGGACCTGCAGACATTGAATCAAACCCAATTTGGCTTTGTCAAGGGCAGATCATGCCTTTTAAACTTGGTTGACTTTTTCGAAACAGTCACCAAGGCCATTGATGAGGGCAAGGCAGTCCACACAGCCTACCTTGACCTGGCAAAGGCCTTCGACATGATACCCCACTTAGGCATCATATAAAAACTCACCAGTTTAAATGTGAACCCATACGTCACAAGATGGGTTGCAAACTGGCTAAGTGACATAACCCACATGGTTAGAGTTGCTGGCGCCATGTCAGATTCAAAGCCTGTCACAAGTGGTGTCCCACAGGGCTCGGTCCTGGGTCCTCTCTTGTTCGGCATCTACTTTTCGGAAGTACAGGCAAGCACAGGAGGATTATGGCTGACAAAGTTTGCAGATGACTGCAAACTGGGCGCCATAGTTGAAAACACATCAGACACAGATATCCTTCAGAAGGGTCTCATAGAAACAGACAACTGGTGCCAAAGCCATGGCCTAAAGTTAAACGCTAAAAAATACATAATCATACCCGTTGGAAAAAAAAAGGTTACCCCTAGCTACCATATAGGTGGCAATCCACTAAGCACAGAAGAGGTTATCAGGGATCACAGGTTGATAGCAACCTCTCATTTGACACCCACATTGCCAAAGTTGTTAGGAAGACCTTCTACATTGCCCACCTGATCATGAAGGGTTTCACGTCTAGGTCAAGAGAGGTCATCATTCCCCTGTACTCATCTCTCAGACCGATGATTGAGTACAACGCCCCATTTGGAATGTATCTGACCCGACACCTACAGCAATTGGAAAGACCCCAAAAGTTCCTCACCAAAAGGATAAAATGTCTCAAAAATATGTCCTATGCTGCCCGACTGAAGGAGCTCCAGCTCTACTCAGTAGCTTACCGCCTGCTCAGAGGTGACCTGTGCCTGACATACAAGGCCATGTCCAACCCGGAATTAATGAACATGCTTCACCTCCAAAAATCTAAATCCATCAGATCCACAAGAGCACGAGACTTAAACCTTGACACGGTCATAAATAGGACATGCTGGAGGAACAGATTCATCACCCAGAGACTCCCTATGCTGTGGAACAAAATCCCGGTACATGTGAGGCAGAGCACCTCGCTGGCCTTGTTCAAGAGAAATCTTGACCAATGGATGGGAGATCGCAGGTATACCCCAGGGCTTACACCAGTGTCACTGCTTGACAGAGGCACAGCAAAATAATGGGCATAATATCCTTCAATAGAAATGGGTGGCGTAAGCCACAAAAACTCTGGGCTAGGCTTATAAATGTCCTAGGGCAGATAGCCTAGTATAAACCTATGAACCTATGAACACCTCAGAAACATCTCTGGTTGTAAACAATCCATAAAGTTTAAAAATAATAAAAGCAGGAGACATCCTCCCAAAATGGCACGGAGTACTAAGTTTTTATTTCACATTCACACACAATTACTAATAATTTGACTTGCAAGATAATTAACTTTGCTGTACAGACCCTGTTGTAGACAGTTTACCTCTCAACTAAAGAGTAGGTTGTTGAGAACACCAATGTCCTGTGCTCTCAGGCTGTTATGTCAACTACTACACTTGCACCAAAACAGCATCAAGTTCATAGTTGAAATGTCAGTCCAACCCCATGCTCTGATTCAAATATATGTATGTAAAAAATAGGTGGATGGGTGGAGATTTGAAAACCCAAACTCTGCTCCTAAGTAAGAGGTGGCACACATTAAAAAAGTGCAAGACAAACACACCACACATCAGTTCAGAGCAGGTGTACTGCACTCCGGGCATGTTTAAAAACAAGATCACATTTAGTGTCCCACCTAGACTCTTTGATGTTCCTCAAGAAGTCCTGCCTGTTTACTGGGGCTCCAGAGAGGACCCCAGAACTACCAGGTTATACCTCATACCATGCTTTTCTGCCCCAAAACTTGGAAAGAACCACAAAAGGAGGTGGAGAATCGATATTCTAAGATGGAAAGAAACACAAAATGAGGGGGAGAATCTATCTTCAAAGATACCCACACCTCCAGGTTGGTGGCAAAGCACGAAGCATCAGAGACTAGCCATGTGCAACTAACAGTGGTTAAAACTGCCTTCCAGTTTATAGCCTGCTACAGACCACCGCCTCCCAAACCCAGGAACCCCACTCAGCCTTCATGAGAACACTGGAAAATATGAAGATCTCTCCAAACACCATTATATTGAGCGACTTCAACTACCCAAACATAGACTGGTAGCATTACTCTAACTCCAACACCCTAGCCCAAAGGTTCATAGAATTTATAAACTCAAATGCTATTGAAAACTTACCACTCCCACAAGAGGGGAAAACATATTGGACCTGATGATTTCCAACATGGGTACTCTATGCTCCAGACCAGAAGTGTATCCCTCACTGGTAAGATCAGACCATAAACTAATCTCACTGCATATTCACATCACTACCCCACCCCGTGCCCAGAAAACCAGTGAAAAACTTCTCTCAAGCAAATTTATCACTCCTTAAAACCAAGGTGAAATCCTTCAAAGCCACCGGGCCTGTGGAAAATAAGACCCAGACCGCATAATCCTTTATAAATGCATTCTATGAACACCTTCATGAATGCATGGATCATGCGATCCCAAATAAAACCAAGACCCAATCATCCAAAGGCAGACGTCCTGTCTGGTGGAACCCAGCCATAAACAAACTATACAATAGAAGGAGGAAGCTACTAAATGATAGAGTAAAATCCCAAAAAGGGAAGGCATCACTGATCAGTATTAGCAAAAAACTACAGGCACTCATGAAATTGTCTAAGGGCTGCTTAGAGAGAGAAATTGCACAGGACACTAAGGATAATCACAAGGCTTTTTTTAGTTATGTTAGGAACCTGGGTAGTAATTCCCAGATATGCTCAGAATTAGTCCATAATGACCAAAAATACACTGAACCCACAGACATTGCCAACATCCTAGCTGACAGGTTCAGCGCAAACTCCCACCCCCTCACCACCAAAAGGGCAAATATCTATCCCAGCAGAGTGCTGCCCCCCTGACATCTCAGATGCTCATGTAAGAGCCGCCCTCTCCAAAGCAAAAAACACAGCATCAATGGGCCCAGACGGTGTCCTGGGCTGCGTCCTACATGAACTCCAAGAGGAGCTAAACCCAAATATAAAAATACTGTTAAATCTCAGACTTACTACATGATATGTGCCCAAAGAGTGGCATACAGCAACAGTGGTCCCACTCCATAAAGGTGGTGCCTCAACGGATCATGGAAACTATTGCCCTATAAGCATGACTAGCTTGGTCTGCAAAGCTATGGAAAGGATCATCATGGACCTCATAAATAAAGATATTGGGGACCTACAGACACTGTATCCTACCCAGTTCGGCTTTGTTATGGGCAGATCCTGCCTATTAAACCTGGTTGATTTCTTTGAAACAATCCCCAAGGCCATTGACGAGGGGAAGGTGGTCCACACAGAATACCTGGACCTCACAAAAGCCTTCGATACAATACCCCACTCTGGCATTATAGATAAGCTCACCAGCTTAAATATAATGCCCTATGTCACTAGATGGATTGCAAACTGGCTCAAGGACAGAACCCACATGGTTAGAATGGCATTGCCATGTCAGACTACAAATCACTTACAAGTGGAGTCCCACAAGGCTCAGTCCTGGGACCTCTTTTGTTCGTTATATATTTCTCAGAGGTACAGGCCAACATGGAAGGACTGTGTCTGACCAAATTCGAAATTGACTGCAAACTGGGTGCCATAATACTCTCCAGCCGACACAAGAATCCTGCAAAAGGGCCTCATAGAAATAGACAACTGGTGCCAGAGCCACGGCCTCAAGCTGAATGCACAAAAGTGTATAGTCATCCCCTTTGGCAAAAACAAAGTGCCCACAAATTACCACATAGGTGGTAATCCATTAAGTAGAGAAGTCATTACGGACCCTGGTAATCACCGCCCCATAAGCTTAACAAGTGTAGTCTGCAAAGCTATGGAGAGGATCATAATGGAGCTCATAAACAAAGATATAGGGGACTTGCAGACATTGGACCCAACCCAGTTTGGCTTTGTAAAGGGCACATCATGCCTTTTGAACTTAGTCAACTTCTTCAAAAGAGTCACCAAGGCCATTGATGAGGGAAAGGCAGTCCATACAGCCTACCTTGACCTTGCTAAAGCTTTCGACAATACCCCACTCGGGTATTATAGAAAAACTTACCAGCTTAAATGTAAACCCATATGTCACAAGATAGGTTGCAAACTGGCTTAAGGACAGAATCCACAGGGTTAGAGTTGCTGTAGCTATGTCAGACTCCAAGCCGGTCACAAGTAGTGTCCCACAGGACTCGGTCCTTGGCCCCCTATTGTTCGGCATCTACTTCTCAGAAGTAGAGGCCAACATAGGAGGACTTTGGCTGACAAAGTTTGCAGATGACTGCAAACTGGGCGGCATAGTGTCAAGTGCTTCGGACATGGATATCCTTCAGAGGGGACTCACGGACACTGATAGCTGGTGCCAGAGCCATGGCCTGAAGTTAAACGCCAAAAAATGCATAGTCATACCCTTCGGGAAAAACAAGGTAACCCAAGCTACCATATAGGTGGTAATCCACTAAGCACAGAAGAGGTTATCAGGGACCTGGGGACCCATGTTGACAGTGGCCTTTGACACTCACGTTGCTAAAGTGGTTAGAAAGACCTTATACATTGCCCACCTGATCATGAAGGGATTCACATCCAGATCTAGTGAGGTCATTGTTCCCCTGTACTCTTCACTTATCAGACCAATGATAGAGTACAATGCCCCATTCAGGAAGAATGCAGTTAAAACATCCAAAAAAAAACCCTGGCGAGCACCCCAGGTTGAAACCCGTCCGGAATTAATGGAGATGTTCCACCTAAAAATCCTAATCTACCAGAACCACTATAGCAAGCACTCAAACCTTAGCAAAAAAG
>NC_056729.1:1433495468-1433553318 GCF_019279795.1 Protopterus annectens | reverse complement strand
TGCCTCAGCACAGGCCTCTTGCTATCCTCCTGTGCTAGATATTGTTGATGATGTATTTTCTGAATCCAGTTTGTCTCTTGATCTTTATCCCCTGCACCAGTTAAGACAGATAGGTACTACAGGGTTCCAGACTCACATAAATTTCTTTATAAAAACCCTATTGCTGATCCAGAAACAATTTCTCAGGGTCCAAAAGGGGTCAAGGCTTCCACTGCAAAAAACCCTGTTCCCTCTGATAGGGATTCTAGAGCACTGGACAGATGAGGCAAAAAAGTTTACACCTCTGCTACTTTAGCTGTAAGGGCTCTAAACTGCCAGTTTCACATGCTTAAATATCAACAATACCTAATGTCTCTGCTAAAGCAGAAAATGCTTACAAGCTTTGAATGACCTGAAAACAAGGAAATGCAGGATTTATTGCATGCAGCTGAACAAGTGGGAAAGCATACTTTGCAATGTGGTTTTGATTCATTAGAGGCTTCTTGCAGAGCTGCAGTTATAGGTTCTGTCATTCGAAGGCATGCTTGGTTAAAAGAACAGAGTTTACCTGATCATGTTAAAGCAAAATTATTGGATGCTCCATTACAGCATGATACTTTGTTTGGTGTTAAGGCAGAAGAAGTGTTATAGAAAATGGAGGAGAAAGCAAAATCAATGCAGACAGTAAAGGATTTCTTACAGGTTCAACCACCCAGATTTAGCAGGAACTGGCCTTCTAAAAATTGGTCCTTTCTAGTCTCAGACAGGCCACAAAGAGGCAGATACAGACGCCCAAGAGGCAGATCTCAGCACCAAGGCTCATACAGACCTAAACAATGGGGTGCTTCAGCCTCCAAAGGCGGAGAAGGCAAATCACAACCTTATAGGAAACAGTCCCAGTGACTTTCCACTACCAATGCCAAACACTTACCTTTTGGCAGCACCCTTAGGGAGAAAAAGCACTTTTCTCACAAAATTGGCACATGATCACCCAGGACAAATGGGTACTGAATATTGTTTCTCAGGGTTGCAGGTTCCACTTTCACACCCTACCAAGGCCAAAAGGTATGCCAGACCTGCCACACAATCAATGGACAGAGGCACAAAAACAAATTTCTGCTCTCATGGACATGAGGGCTATTCAAAAAGTACCACAGAAAGAGCAGGGGCAAGGATTTTACTCAAGACTTTTCTTGCTACCCAGAAAGGACAAAGCCTGGAGACCAATACTGGACCTGTCTACTCTAAATGCTTTCCTGGACGTTCCAAAATTCAAAATGTTGACACTGCAGCAACTTCTCCCCATGCTGGGCAAGAAGGCTTGGCTAGTTACTTTGGACCTCAAAGAGGCATACCTGCATGTCCCAGTCAGATAATCTTGCAGAAGATACCTCAGATTTATAGCAGGCTCAATGCATTACCAATTCTCTGCACTGCCCTCTGGCTTATCTACTGCGCCCAGGGTCTTCAAAAAATGCCTGGCACCATAATTGCATTTTGCAGACAAAAAGGAATTCAAATATATCCCTACTTGGACGACTGCCTTATTCAAGCAGAGAGCAAGGACATTCTACTAAAGCTTCTGGCATTTGTACAAAGATTACTAATTTGCCTTGGGTACACAGTAAACGAAAATAAATCCAAACTAGTGCCCTTTCAAGAGATAATATTCCTGGGTGCAAGCTTAAATACAACTGCCCAAATGGCTTATCTCACACCAGACAAACAAAGGCAACTGACTCATTACTTTCAAATGAAGTCAACAAAGACCCAGCTACCTGCAAGAAAAATTCTGCAGGCTTTGGGCTTCATGGCATCCTGCATTCTGCTAATTCCATATGCAAGACTGCATGTGAGGAAGCTACAATGGTATCTAAAAAGTGTTTGGACTCAACATTGCCACAGCCTGGAAACAATAACAACTCTCATTCTCTGCCTGCAACAAGAGTTTTGATGGTGAGCACTGGCCTGTCACCACAGCAAGGGACAGCCTTTCACTTTACCCACAGCCAGGCAGACACTAACAACAGATGCATCGGATTATGCCTGGGGGGCACACATGGCGGGAAAAGGCATTCAGGGCATGTGGCCCGCAGACCAAATGCATCTTCATATCAATCAAAAAGAGATGCTAGCTGTACAGAATGCCCTGACAGCCTTCAAGGATCTACTACATCCAGGACAGCTATTGCTAAAGACGGACAATACTATACTCATGTGGTACATAAACAATCAAGGGGGCACACATTCCTACCCCCTCTGCAGGCAAGCCATGACTTTGTGGAACACAGCACTGATCTATCAAGTACATCTGCAGGCACAATTCCTGCCAGTAAAGAAAAATACTCTGGCAGACGAACTAAGCAGAAACCACATGGACCCTCATGAGTGGAAACTAGCTCTGCAAGTCTTCAGCATGATAACAAGGAAATGGGGATGCCCACACATAGATCTATTTGCCTCCCCTCACAACTGCCAACTACAGAGATTCTGCACAAGGACTTATCACTCACAAGCATGGAAGGTGGATGCTCTGTCATTCAGCTGGAAAACCCTAACAGTGTATGCCTTTCCACCACTGCCTCTCCTCCCCAAGGTACTCCTAAAAATCAGAGAAGAGAAGCCAAAAATTATTCTGATTGCCCCAGACTGGCTATGCCAGCACTGGTACTCAATCCTAAAGAGCTTGTCTCAAGGCCCAGCCTGGACTTTAACTCAAATTCCTCATCTTCTGACCCAACAAAAGAATCAGATCCTGCACAGCCAACTCAGAACCTTAAATCTGGCTGCATGGCGAATAATATAACCACTCAGAACACACCTCTCTCTAAAGCCGTTATGGATGTCATTTTGGAAGCCAGGAGGCCCAGCACCAGGAAATCTTATGCAGAAAAATGGAAGAGATTCTGTGCTTGGAACCAGACACAAGGACTTGAACCGTTTGTTCCAAATATTCCTCAGATTTTACAATACCTAACTGAGATGCTGGACAAAGGCCTATCCTTCTCATCAATTAAGATCCATGCCCCTGCCATTTCAGCTCATTACAATACGGAACCTCCTATTTTCTCACATCCACTGCTAAGACAGTACCTCAGTGGGGCCAAAAACATAAGACCCCAAGGAGAGCACCGATACCTACATGGGACCTCAACTTTGACTTGGAAAAGCTCACACTGCCTCCTTTTGAGCCAGCCAATACAGCTGAGATAAAATTCTTATCATGGAAAACTGCTCTGCTCCTAGCAATAACTTCAGCAAGAAGAGTCTCAGAGTTATAGGCATTAATGGCAGTGGAACCTTTTATCATTTTTCATCCGGACAGGGTTTCTCTAAGGACAAACCCAACATTTATGCCAAAGGTAGTATCCAGTGTGGCTCTTAACCAAACCATTAATTTGCCAACTTTTTATCCAAACCCCCAGAATAAAGGGGGGAGACTTCTGCACTCTTTGGACATACACAGGCAGCTACGCTTCTACTTGGACAAAACAAAAGCTTTCAGAAAAACTGAGCAACTTTTTGTGGCATATGCTGCAGGATCACAAGGAAAGGCTATTTCAAAGTAGACTATTTCAAAATGGATAGGACACTGCATTTGTTTCTTTTATGAACAGCATGGCAAATCAGTGCCTAAGAATATTAGGCCACATTCTACCAGGGCAGCAGCCACATCAGCAGCCTTTCTCAGAGGAGTAACAACCAAGGACATTTTGGAAGCTGCAACTTGGAGTTCAGTGCACACTTTTACCAAGCACAATCACTTACCTCTTTACTCTAAATAAAGAGCAGGCTTTGCCACAGCAGTTCTGCAGGGCCTCATAGCCACTCCTAATCTTATTTAGACCCAGCCGCCCAACCTCAGCTTTGGGATTCAACCCAAGTGTAATGACTGCAACAGTGAAACACGATGAACATAGTACAGTTGTGTACCTACCATAAATGTAGATGTTTGAGTGTATTCACTGTTGAAGTCCAGGTTACCCACCCACCATCCCCCTTTCTTTGCTGGGACTTATCTATACTTCTGTATTCTATACAACCTATGTGGTGTATTTGCTTGTCGATGAAGGTATTGTTTATTTTAGTGTATGTTTTTTATAAGCAATGTGTATTGCCTACATTCTTGGGGCACCTGACATCTGGGGCAAGGAAAACTGAAGAAAATGGCGTTGGCTGCATCTTATATATCCCTGGCACACTGACATCAGGGAAGAGGTGACAGCAACCGACGCCGGACCAGTACTTTGGAATTCAGGCCGACTACGGGTAGCCTGCCAGCAGGATAACCAAGTGTAATGACTGCAACAGTGAATACACTCGAACATCTACATTTATGGTAGGTACACAACTGTTCTTTTGCTATACAAATGACATAAAGTTCTAATACATTTCTAACACAAGCATCTTGTGTAAATCAGTTTGATATTCAAAGGACATATCATTCTTTACAAAACTCCAGCTGGCTCTGCTGGCATTTGCACATACTGTAACAAGGTAAACTTGCAAAACACCAAATACATGTGGCTCTCTTTAACACCAAAGTGAACACTACATCATAAAGGTCACAATATTGCAGTATTACAAGATTAACAAACACGTAATAAGCGTAGGGAGAAGGACACAAAGGTATATATTTGAAAATATGGGTTCTATTAGCAAAATTATTTAAAGGAAATACAGCATGTAAGACATGTCAGATGTCCAGAGGAAAAGACTTAAAAGAAGTCAGTGACCCAAATCAGCAAGAAACCTATAAAACTTAAAGATAAAAATAAAGGGAAAAGGAATAGCCAGTTTAAATACAAGCAATTTGTAAAAGAACCAAATTTAAGTTTCTAATAAATATAAAAGAGTATTCCAGACTGCAAGTTAAAAACTGACTGTCTGCTATATCTCCACATATATGTGAATGAAACGTGTAATTTTTAGCTTTCAGATTACTTACATTCTCTTGTAAGAATGTATCTAGTGAGCATAGAGGCAGGGTGTCACAGTGTCCTTGTACAGAAGTTTTTGTGCAAAGGATTAAGTGGTTCCATTTTTTCAAACAAAGTAATATTTTTAAGGACTGCAGTCAGCAGTTTACAAGGATGTTAACTTGATATTTTCTCCATTTTAGTTGTATACACATTAGAACTGTGTGGCATTTTGGATTATGTTAAGGCTGAGATACATTAAAAAAGATGTTAAGGTATCATTTATACCAATGACTACTGTGTTGTACTTTTTATTTCTAATATCAGATATTTGTCTTTTCTTTGAGAGAATTTCAAGCATTTGATTATATTATGCAGTCCTTGTAATAATATCAAATAGCTGTTTAGTTTACATTTTTCTAAAGCCAGAGAAGTTTAGCCACACAGCAGTATAAACATCAACTCTGAGATGATGCTTAGTTTTTAACGAGATCTGAAGAAAGGTTTTTACCTGAAAGCGCTAATCTTATCATGTCTCATTTTATTTTTTTTATTAAAGTATATGATTAAGACCGTGTTAGCTGGACTATTCTTTGTTTTGATAGTTATTGTTTTAGTTTGAGTCCGACTTTTGGTAGCTACTGTTGTTTTCTTCTGCTCATAGTGTTTTTAACAATGTAAGTAAATGTTTTCATTGTTTGACATGCAGCGTTTTAGATTTCCAGAGATTCTTTTAATTGCTTGTCTCATGTTTTCTTTTTATTCCTACAGCAACTCGAAATCTTCCACCAATATAGCATTTTGTTTCTCTTACTATTGAAAAGAAGCTGCTTATAATGACTCTGTCAACCTTTAGCAAATGTGTTTCTTGCAAGAAAACTGCATTAACTTTATTCAATATCTGTTTTCCCAAACAATGCATTGTTCTTATTTTTTTTTCAAAGACACAGAAGACAGCTGCATATCCTAAATGAAGGAATAATACTAAATTAAATGTACAGTAAAATTCTAAAGAAAATAGTGTAACAAAAGTGGCTTTACGTATAGAAAGAAGAAAACCTCAAATGACAAACTTCTTCTTTCAGATTTTTTCCGGTTAGGGGTCACCACAGCGGATCATCTGTCTGCTCATAATGAAAAACGAATAAAAAATAATAACTAAATAAGTTAATAAACCATATCCAGTAGTGAACTTTTTAACTCTGCCAGAATCAAAAATGTTCCCACTTTTAATCAATCAGAAAGAACCTGATCCAACTATCACCAAATGTAAGAGTAACAAACAAAGCAAAAAACACACCTGGCTGACATAATTATGTGACTAAAGTTGTAATGCTACTTATAATGTTAAAGCTAAATTTTATTTAGGCAGTCTTTATCATAGATACAGGGCCAGATTTAAGTCACGGATCATATTTCTATTTTTCCACTACTCTTTTCCTCAAAGTAATTTGCCAAAAAATTACAAAAGGGAATAATATATGTTGTATGCTGTGTTGCAACCAGAATCACCATCAGATTTAGAGTAAAATAAGCCTTGAATGCAACTTTATTACTACTTTTGTTAATGCCATTATTAGTATTATTTGACAACTGCAACAATGGGACTCCCAATCACACCTGCACGAAGGGCAGAAAAGTGTTCAGTCAATGCCCATTTGTCAGCTATAAAAGGATATTGTCATTTCTTTCAAAAATGTATACCTCATCATTTTTAACATTCACTGCATAAAAATTATCATTCAGAACGGGTGAAAAGTAAATAAATGCAGTTTCACTGTTGTTCATGGCCAGTAATCAGTTGTCGTCAATTCTAGTCTCTGTAAAACTGTCATGAATATTTAAGCAAAAGTTATCCAGAAAATACAGCAGCTTTCCTCAGCTCAGCAGCTCTGAACATCATAAAACTCATTTTATAGATGCCCTCAGTGCTTTGCAATGCTCCATTGATACATGTTGTACAGTCAACTAATAAATTATGCAGTCAATATCAGTTTGTTTGCATCTTTCGGCTTTTTTCGGTTAGGGGTCGCCACAGCGAAACTCCGGTCCGCTAATGATTGGCAGTTGATTTTTACATACCGGCTTGCCAGGCCTGATGCACAACCTTCAACGAAGGTGCGCCCATTCACGCATGTATCCACGCAGAAGACGCTCTAGCTGAGAATCAAACCGGACAGCGTGTTACTGTGAGGCGACAATGCTACCGCAGCAGTCAATATCAGTAACTTTTAAAAATACACTATACATAAAAACAGTGATTACTAAAGAAGGTGGTGCTTACCTGTATTATCAACCAGAACTCTCAACGAGAAGCTGCAAGCCTGAAACCAGTTTTGATAAAAGCAGGCAGAAACAATACAGCACTACCTCTCATTTCAATAAGAAATGAGTAGCAAGCTAAGACCTGTCAACTCCCAAGACATCTCTAAAGAATAAAGACAGTGAAGGCGAAGTATCTTTATTCCCTGATTAAAATTCGCACTGTGTAGCCATATTTTGGTGAAATCTATCGACAATGAAGAACATTATAAAAAACTGTTGTGCTTGCTACGACGCCCTAGAAATGAAATTTGGAAGGAGCAACTCGCAGCTTTCAGCTGTTGGGGGTGGGGCTTGCTTTAGCGGGAATGTTTAAATGGAATTTAACAAACTATCTTTAACGTGACCTTAATGTAATAACACGCTGAATGGTAAGTATAGAAGATAGTTTACACTGCCCGTTACCATTTCTGCTTGTTTTACATTAAGGTCACCTACAAATCGGGATGCCAGTTTCCATTGCTTGTTAAAGGCACTTGGGGAATAACAGATACTAATTACTGCTTCTCATGGCGTGCTCTGTGTTAAACACAGACGCGCCATGAGAATGTACTACTAAGGGTCAATGGGGCTTGTTAGCACTAATAGTTATGAACCACAACAGCTCATGTTTTGTGTGCATAACTGTGCAGTCACGTTCTACCTAGCCCTTCTGTTACACTCCTTTAACTGTAGTGTTACATTAGAAAAAAAATAAATAAACAGCTTAACGAGTGTAAACAGAAGGCTAGGCGGATCATGATCGCATAGTTATGCGCACAAAAAATAAATCCGTTACTATTACGAACAAGCCAAAAACACGTGTACGCGTTTCTAAACACAGCTATGACACAAAAATGGGAAGTTATGCTGCTTATTATAAGTAAATAAAGCTAAAACAGAAGAAAGTCAGCTACAACTGTATTTTATAAAAAAAGTTAACTTACCAATTTAGCTGATCCCTGAAATAACGCTGTTAACAGCAAAGCTTCCCGCAACAGGTTCCTTTAGCAAAATAATGCGTACTGGAAACACCAACAAGAAAAGAACTTCTCTACCTCCTGCAGCTCTATTTTAGCACTCCAAGGCTGGGGGAAGGACAAGGCAGCTGTGACATCACAGAATGGGTGGGTTTGTTTGTTTGACCGAGGCCGGCTGCGGTGATGTCACCTCGGGGGAGGGAATTGTTAAAAAAAATACCTCCACTGCCTGGCCGCGATGATGTCAGTAATTGGGGGACTGTAACATGCTAAACTGAAACGCGAGAGAATGTTTTTGGAAGGTAAACAATCCCTGTACGCTAAGGTAGGCTTGTTTGAGCAAAGTGAGGGGAATTGAAATTTTTTAAACGATGGTTTCTTGTTTGTTTATGCAGGAACATGTACATAGGGAGGAAAAAGGCAGGGAAGTTGAGGAATTCAGTTTAGAAACCCGTTGTACTCCTTTAAATATCTAAACAGCAGGTCATCAAAGTCTTGTCCAATGCAAAAATCACAGCTTCTATTGGATCAGGTGGCATCCCGGGCTGTCTTCTAAACAGACTAAAACATTAACTAGCATCACCATTAAGTACCCTTTTTTAATCATAGCCTAACCGCATTTTTTTTCCTGAGGAATGGAACACGGCAACATTTACTCCCCTCCACAAAGGTGGCTTAGCAACAGACCCAGAAAATTACAGATCCATAAGCCTAACCAGCGTCATCTGTAAAGACATATAATGTATTATTATGAATCTCATAAATAAAGACATAGATGACCTCCAAACCCTGGATCCTACCCAATTTTGCTTCATCAAGGGCAGATCCTGTCTGTTGAATCTGGGGGATTTCTTTGAAAATCTGACCAGAGCCATTGACAAGGGCAAATCTGTGCACACAGCATACCTCAACTTGGCAAAGTTTTTTGACACAATCCCACACTCAGGCATTATCAATAAACTTAGCAAACTGAATGTAAACCCCTTTGTTGTAAGATGGGATGCCAACTTGCTCACAAACTGGACACACATTATTAAAGTGGGTGACTCTTCATTAACCAGCAGGCCTGTCACCAGCAGGGTGCCACAGAGGTCAGTGCTGGGTCCCCATACTGTTTGGTATATAGTTATTAGAAGTTCAGGTCAAAACTAAGGGGTTGTGCTTGACCAAGATATTGGACAACTGCAAACTGAGTGCAATTATTGAATCCCCAAATGATGTCCGTATACTCCAGGAGGGTCTTTTGCAGATCAACAACTGGTTTCTTAATCAGAGTCTCAAACTGAATGCAAGGAAATGCATCATCACACCATGAGCACAAATAATGTCCCTTCACACTATCAAATCAACAACAATACCCTACGTACCCACGAAGTGGTAAGGGATCTGGGATCACAAGTTGACTACGACCTTAGCTTTGACCACCATGTGTCTACTGTAGTAAGGAAGGTTTTCTACATAGCACACTTAATTAGTAAAGGCATTGCCTCAAGAGCAAGAGAAGTTATAACCCCTTTATGCTCGGCACTAATCCAAGCATAATTGAGTATGATTCCCCATTTAGGTGTACATAACACATACAGCAATTAGAGAGACCTCAGAGGTTTGTAAAAAAGAAGATCTAGGGACTCCAGCACATGCTTTACTATATTGCCCACAACCCTCCTGGACATTGGCAGTCATTACTAAATGCAGTCTTTGGTATTGAGTAGCATTTCTATGGTATTACATTGGAATGAAATGGCTACGCTTGAAATGATGCCCAGATCAATAGCTTAGTAATCTACTACAATCCTACAATCCTTAAAAATGTCTGTGTCAAACAGAGTTATAGTCTTCTTCTGCACTGCTTCCTTATTCTTCTGCAGTTTCTGATGCACTGCACATGCATATAAAACTTATGTCCCCATGCTTTCGCAATCTCTGTTGCTGTTTTTTTTTAAAGTAGCAACAGAGAAAAAATATTTTTTGTTGCTGTTTTATGTGAAGACAGTAAGCCTAAGAGTAAAAAATCTGGACCTTTTGTGAAGATTCGTACAGTTAAGAGTTACCAGAGTCTGCTACATATAAGCAGATACAGCAGAATGTGTGAGTGAAGATGTATAATATAAGTAGATACAGTAGAGTGTGTGAAAGATCTTCTTCTTCTTTTGGCTGCTCCCGTTAGGGGTCACCACAGCAGATCAACTGTTTCAATTTTTTCCTCTCTGCATCTTGCTCTGTCACACCAACCACCTGCATGTCCTCTCTCACCACATCCATAAACCTTATCTTAGGCCTTCCTCTTTTCCTGTTACCTGGCAGCTTCATCCTTAGCATCTTTTTCCCAATATACTCTGCATCCCTCCTCAGCACATGTCCAAACCAGTGTAATCATGCCTCTCTGGCTTTGTCTCCAAACCTTCCAACCTGGGCTGACCCTCTAATATACTTATTCCTAATCCTGTCCATCATCGTCACACCCAGGGAAAATCTTAACATCTTCAACTTTGCCACGTCAAGCTGTGACTCCTGCCTTTTTGTCAATGCCACTGTCTCCAACCCATATAAAATAGCTGGTCTCACTACCCTCTTGTAGACCTTCCCTTTCACTCTTACTTGTACTCGTCTGTCACAAATCACTCCTGACACTCGTCTCCACCCACTCCATCCTGCCTGTACTCTCTTCTTCACCTCTCTCCCACACTCACCATTACTCTGAACTGTTGATCCCAAGTATTTAAACTCATCCACCTTCACCACCTCTACTCCCTGCATCCTCACCATTCCTCTATCCTCCCTCTCATTCGCACACACATATTCTGTTTTAGTCCTGCTGGCCTTCATTGCTCTTCTCTCTAGAGCATATCTCCACCTCTCCAGGGTCTCCTCCACCTGCTCCCTACTCTCACTACAGATCACAATGTCATCTGCAAACATCATAGTCCACGGAGACTCCTATCTGATCTCGTCTGTCAACCTGTCCATCACCATTGCAAATAAGAAAGGGCTCAGAGCTGATCCTTGATGTAATCCCACCTCCACCTTAAATGCATCCATCACTCCCACTGCAGACCTCACCACTGTCACTCTACCCTTGTACATACCCTGTACCACTCTTACATATGCCTTCTCTAAATCCACAAAGACACAATGCAACTCCTTCTGACCTTCTCTGAGCAAACATCGCATCTGTAGTGCTCTTTCCTGACATGAAACCATACTGCTGATTACTAATCATCACCTCCCTTCTTAACCTAGCTTCCACTTCTCTTTCCCATAACTTCATGATGTGACTGATCAGTTTAATCCCTCTGTAGTTACTACAGCTCTGCACATCACCCTTATTCTTAAAAATCGGTACCAAAACGCTTTTTCTCCATTCCTCAGGCATCCTCTCACTTTCCAAGATTTCATTAAACAATCTAGTTAAAAACTCCACTGCCATTTCACCTAAACACCTCCATGCTTCCATAGGTATGTCATCTGGACCAACAGCCTTTCCGTTCTTCATCCTCTTCATAGCTATCCTTACTTCCTCCTTGCTAATCCACTGCACTTCACGATTCACTATCCACACATCATCCACCCTCTCTCCCTCTCATTCTCTTTATTCATCAACCCCTCAAAGTACTCTTTCCATCTGCTCAACACACTCTCCTTGCTTGTGAGTACATTTCCCTCATTATCCTTTATCACCCGTACCTGCTGCACATATTTACTATCTCGGTCCCTCTGTCTAGCCAATTGGTACAGGTCCTTTTCTTCCTCCTTAGTGTCCATCCTTTTATACAACTCTTCATACGCCTTATCTTTAGCCTCCGCCACCTCTTTCTTTCCCATACAACTCATCTCCTTATACTCTTGTCTACTTTCTTCATCTCTTTGACAATCCCACTTCTTCTTCGCCAACCTCTTTCTCTGTATACTCTCCTGTACTTCTTCATTCCACCACCAGGTCTCCTTGTCCTCCTTCCTCTTTCCAGATGTCACACCAAGCACTTTTCTAGCCATCTCTCTTACTAGCTCTGCTGTAGTTACCCAGCTATTCGGTAACTCTTCACTGCCACCCAGTGCCTGTCTTAACTCTTCCCCAAACATCACCTCACAATTACCCTTTTTCAATTTCCACCATTTGATCCTTGGTGCTGCCCTCACACTCATCCTCCTCTTCTTGATCACCAATGTCATCCTACAACCCACCATCCTATGCTGCCTAACTACACTTTCCCCTGCCACCACTTTACAGTCTCCAATCTCCTTTAGACTGGCCCTTCTACACAAGATATAATCCACCTGTGTGCATCTTCCTCCACTCTTGTATGTCACCCTATGCTCCTCCCTCTTGTTAAAATACATATTCATCACAGCCATGTCCATCCTTCTCGCAAAATCCACTACCATCTGACCTTCTGCATTCCTTTGGTTAACACCATACCTACCCATCACTTCCTCATCCCCTCTGTTCCCTTCACCAACATGTCCATTGAAATCTGCTCCAATCACCAGTCTCTTACCCTTGGGTACAGTCATCACCACTTCATCCAACTCACTCCAAAAGTTTTCTTTCTCATCCATCACACACCCAACTTGTGGAGCATATGCACTAACAACATTCATCATTACACCATCAATTTCCAGCTTCATAAACATCACTCTATCTGACACTCTTTTCACCTCCAAAACACTCTTACCATACTGTTCCTTCAGGATAATGCCTACGCCATTTCTCCTCCCATCCACACCATGATAAAACAATTTGAAACTGCCTCCAATACACCTAGCCTTGCTCCCCTTCCATCTGGTCTCTTGCACACACAATATACCAACCTTCCTTCGGTCCATCATATCAGCTAGCTCTCTACCTATACCAGTCATACTGCCAACATTCAAAGTTCCGAACCTCACTATCACAGTCCTAGCCTTTACTTGCCTTCAGGCATGCCTTCCCCCTCTTCTCCTCCTTTGGCCAACAGTAGCCCAATTTCCGCCAGCACCCTGTTAGTGTGTGAAAGATAATGTACAATATATGTAGATAGAGCAGGGTGTGTAAAAGATTATGTATAGTGTAAGTAGATAAAGCAGAGTTTGGAAGAAGTATAGCAAGGGGTAACATAGGACAGATGCATGAAAAACAGCATGGGAATATTATAGGCTTTACTCAAAAAGCTCAGTCAGATAATGCAGCCTGCTGTGAGGGAAAGGCTTGTTTCTACTTTCTTGTATTTTGTTTTGCTCCATTGCCTTCTTCTGTTTGGTATATTGTGATTTATTTTCTTTACATTGTGTTTCATTTGTATTCTGCTTTTAATTGCATATTTAAACTAGGACAGAGACCACAGCTGTTTCACTTGTAAGTTACACAGAAATTAGTACAGGTGAATTAAGTTTAATTACCTGTGAACTGAGGGTGGAGCTAGGAACTAAATATTCTATTTAAGGGGAAAAATAAAACATTTCAAGGCTTTACTGCAAAGCTCACTTAGAGTCTGCCACAGCTTGATGTGAGGGAAGCATTAGTTTGTTTCTGCTTTCTAGTATTTTATATTGCTTCATTGCCTTCTATTTTGTATATACTGTACTGATTTATTTTCTTTACCCTGTATTTTACTTGCGTTCTTCTTTTAACTGTGTTAAATAAAATCAAGAATTCAATACACAGGAGGTTCAGATTCAAAAGTTTACTAATGTACACCAGGAGGCAAAAACGTACAAGTACAGAATTTTGTCTGACATGAAACAGGAAGCACACAATCTTATATAGGTTTAACATTCAAGCTGTGCCCACCTTACTGACGTGGTATGTCACAGGGCATCTACATCACTTTAGCTTACAGTCTTCTATTCATTAAAACTGCTGATGCTGTATATTTTAAAAAAGTTTTCCTCTGGATACAATACGGCCTTGCTATCCACCTGGTCAGACAATGTCTCTCTGTAAAGTTACTTCTTCAAGGTTTCATATCAGTTCGAATACAATAGCAAATTCATTCTTTTAATACATATCTTTGTTCTCTGTTACACTTTCTCACACAGCTGCATGCTATCTCAGTAATACATATACAAGGCCAAATCATCCCAGCAGGAAAGAGCAGAAGATTTCATTATTTCACACATTTAATTTCCTGACCCAGCAGATAATCACTTGTGAAAAGCATAAACATTAAAACTTGCTAAGCTGGCATCTGCCAGGGTCGAAGATCAGCTTTGCCTCAAGCCACACTGCAGTTTCAAAAACGACTTTACATTTAACATAAATTAATCCTCTCTACTATATGATTAATAGAATAAAATGCATTATATACTACTTTGCTTTTTAAACTAGCATTTCTCATGTATTCAAATACACATTTTTCTAACAAACTGCATATTTAAATTAGGAAAGACAACACAGCTGTGTCTCTTGTGGGTCGCACAGAAACTCAGCTGTGTGTTTAGTATGCCTGCTACATGTTAATTTGCTGACATGTTCCCTTCCCACTCCCCATTCATTGGCTTTTGCAAGTAAGCACAAAATTATCATTTTGTGAACTCACTGCCCTTCTGCTATTTAAATTTATGGGCCATACCACTGCATTCTATAGAGGCAAGACACAATGTGCCCTCCCCCTTTCAGTGTAGCTTGCACTTTTAAAATTAGTGGCTCTCCACTTAGACATTTAAAGCTTAAGTTGCCCCCACTTTCATATCTAATTGCTTAGTACACATTGCACATCTTAGGATATTAACCCATTTTCTGTCTTAGCTTTAAAATCTGCAACATCTACTCAATGACCACTAATTATCAGAAAATCCACATTCTGCCTCTCAGTATTCATCTTGGGATTAGTGGGTCTGTTTTGCTCCTGATGAGAGAAGTTGCATAGGGACATTATTTCTTGGAGACTGCTTTTCACCTGAAAGCCTTAGAACTGATTCATAGGTGGCAGCTTGGAATTTCTGCATATATTTTGCTCATGGTGAGAGGTGGAGCAGAGTGAATTGATTCCTGATTGTTTCTGATTGGGCAGTGAGTGTCTGTGGTGGACCTTCCTGATTGGTCTGGTTGCTGTCCATGGCATTTAACAGGAAAAGGCTACAACAAGCCTACAGACCCATGCATCATCTGGAACAAGACTGCTGATCACCAAAGAGGCTGTGACCTGCTTCTCATCTTGGGATTGGTGCTACTGTTTTGCTTCTGGTGAGAGAAGACGCAAAGGGGTATTGTATCCCAGCAGCATAGTAGTAGTCAGGCAGTAGCCATTTAGGTGAATCCCATCTTTCCATCATCCTTGACAAGCTAATTCTTTCTTTTTGGTAAGTGCTGCTTGATTTGCTACTGTCTAGCCCTTACTACTTCATCCATAAATCATCAGGGTCTACTTACTAGTTTACTCTGGAGTGTTTGCTAGTGCCCTGCATGGAAGCAGACACCTTGAGTTGATATTTTTCTTATAAAACAACCCTGAAAATTTTACCAATACCTAGCTCTGCACAGGACAACTAACTCACAGTGGCAAGCACTGCCCCCTCAGAGTTGCAAATAAGATATACTTGACAATACTTGATATTCTCACTCCAACCATCTAATCAATAAAAAAAGGGTCTGTTGCCATGACTATGAACTTTCTGACTGTCTCTGTTACCAGCCTGGTGGATATGGGCATCATGAGGCATTGTAGAAATTGCCTCATGTTTACTGACAACCAGTTAATTCTCAAACAAGCTGATATGGTATGTGAGAGATGTATTTACAGAATGTCACTAGAGGCAAAGCTCTCACATAAAAGCACCCCTAATGTCAATCAGGCTGTCAGTGGCATACCTCTCAACTGTCCAGATTTTCGCAGACTGCCCAGATTTTTGCCTCATATTTTTGGTCTTTTTCTCATAGAATTATAGTTTTCTGGAAAATTAATGGCAAATCATCATGGACTAAAGTAAGAAAATAATAATTTGACATTTGAATTTCGGACTTCATATCCTTCAGAAGATTCATGCTAATGCAAAATCTGTTATTCTATCAACTTTCTAAGTTTGTAAGAGCAATGTTTAAAAAGTGTCCCTATTTTTGGGCCTTTGTACCCCTGTTATTTGTGGCTTTGTCCATAATTCTTCCTCTAAGAGATTGAGAGGTATGAACTCAGTGGTACACACACTGCACCCATCACACACAATTCAAGGCCGATGCATAGATCCACATATGCTGATGCACTTAAGTGTAACCTTCCTAAACCCCAAAGACCTCCTAGATGAAGTACACATAACAAATACCCTCAGCAGCCCCAAATGTACTTTTCCAAAACAACTCCCACATCAACACATCCAGCCACAATCCATGGACCCTTTGCTTCTAAGCCCATAAGGCAAGTCACCACACAGTCCAATATTATAGTCATTGGACACTGCATTGTGAGACACACTGATGTCCCTCTCACAAGGCTGAGTAAGGAGAATATCATGGTTAGTTGTTTATCAGGGGCAAGATCCACCACATTATGCATTCACTCAGGTCATTGGACCACTATTTTCAGTATGACTCCGTCATAGTCCATGTGGGTGTAAATGACCTGAGACATACATTCCTAGACTATATGAAGAGAGATATCATGGATCCCTTGAATATGTGTCCCAGGCTGGTATGAGCCTAGCACTGAGCAGCATTTTACCTTGATAATTTACATCAAAAATAAATATGCCTCAAGGCTGGTCAAACAGGACAATGCACTTGAGCTTCTCCACTTTCAGATCACCAAAACAAAATCCCATACCACTTCCTTGCAAGGTATAGATCCCCCTCTATGATTCAAGAAATTCCCAATATGTGTTTAAACTTATGGAAACACTCTCCATCCAACCCAATACCATATTCGTGAGAAACTTTAATTACCCCAATATTAACTGAGAATCATATATGACACCAAATGTACAGGAACAGAGATCCCTGGCTTTGTAAACACATATTTCCTGGAGCAGGCTGCCAATACATCAAACAGAGATGCATATATACTGGATCTAGTCCTGTCTGCTATGGGAGAGTGCTGCACACCCACTAGTGTAATGTCTTTTCTGGTAAGGTCAGACCGCAAAATGGATTCCTTTGAAGTAAAAATAAAACCTGGAACCCCAGCTAACCATGGAATATTCAGGAACTACTCTAAGGCTAACTTCCTACTATTAGGTGATAACCTGACAAAATTTCAAGACCCCATAAACCCTGAGAACACTGCTGAAGTATGCAGAAGTGTTCACAGAAGCCCTATACAAGTGCATTAGTAACTGCACACTGGCAGCTGTACCCAACAGGAAGACGTACAGAACTAACTCAAAAAACAAGCCACCCTGGTGGAATCACAACAACAATATGCTGTATAATGGAAGAAAGAAAATCATGGAAAAAATAAGGAGATGCAGCACCCAACAGGATAAAAGCATTGTCATCAAACTAAACAACTCAAAGGACAAATAAAGTCTACCAAAGATAAATTTGAGATAGATTTCTCCTCTCAACCCAGGTTACTAGACTATCTTCTGGGAGGTCATTTCAAGCCTAGCCGTTTCATTCCAATGTAATACCATAGATACTCTAGTCAATACCCAGGATTGTATTTAGTGATGACTGCTTATGTCCAGGAAGGTTGCGGGCATTATCCCCGGTAAAAATTTATGGCTCCCCATCCACTCATCCAGCTTCCTTTTGAACAGTCACAGAGGTACTCCGCTTCACTTGAATTGGCAACCTATTCCAAAGATGCAGCAGTTACTGGGAGACAAATCTGTCCCTCCAGCACATCATATTCAAGTCTCAGGCCATATTTAGGTCTCTGGAATGGGTAGTCACATTTGATTTCTAGATGTGCAGCAATTTCATTGCAGCAAATTCATTAGGTTTGGATCAGTGATTGCTCTGTAAGCCAGGCATAAGTCTCCCCTAAGAAGTCTATATGACACTGAGTATAGTAACAGGGGCTTTAGTTGGTCTGTGTAAGGTATGTGCTGGAGCCCCTTGATCTTCATAGTTAGAAACCTCTGAGATCTCTCCAATTGCTGTAGGTGCTTTGTACGGTACATGCCGAAAGGGGCGTTATACTTGTTCATAGAACATAGATTAGTACTAGGCTAACTGCTCTTGTGGGCTATTTTAAGCCTAGTCATTTACCCCATGTGAGAATAAAACCCTGCACCTTGCGTCTGTAAGGTAAATACCTTAACCATTATGTTAACCTCCCACCCTCAATTATGGGCCTGATTAGTGATGAATATAAATGGGGTTATAACCTCCTTTGCTCTTGAGGCAATGCCTTTGCTAATCAAGTGTGCTACGTAGAAAGCCTTCCTTACTACAATAGACACATGGTGGTAAATATGAAGGCCATAGTCTACTAGTGATCCCAGATCTCTTGACTTTTTGGGTACATAGGGTATTGTTGTTAATTTGATAGTGTGAAGAGACACTGTGGCATTCTTTAGCTATGTCTGCAACCTCAAAGGAAATACTCAATTGTATGTAGCCCTCTATACTGAGCCAGAAGATATGGTAAACCTACTGGACAACAAATTCAGATTCAACTTTATCCCTCTCCCCCAACCTTCCCTCAGAAAATATCAAATATAACTCCCCCCGCTATCACTAGGGAAAAGGTCCTTAATGCTGTCCCTGAGGCCAAGAACACTGCATCAATGGGCCAAGAAAATATCCCAGGATGCCTTCTAATTAGCATAAACCATGACCTATCAGACTGTCTGGAATTGCTATTTAACTGTAGCCTCTAAACTGGCTTTGTGCCTCATGAATGGAGAACAGCAACAGTCATCCCTCTGCACAAAGGTGGGCCATTTACAGACCTTGGATACTAAGTCTCACTAGTCTCATAATAAAAGCCATGAAAAGAATTATCATGAAAATGATGAATAATAGCATAGGAAACCTCCAGACATTGGACACAACCCAGTTTGGTTTTGTCAAGGGCAGGTCATGCCTACTCAACCTGGCAGACTTCTTTGAGAAGGTCAGCAAAGCAATGGATGATGGCACAATGGTTCACACTGCCTGCCTCGACCTGGCCAACACATTTGACACAATATGTCACTCAGGCATTGTTGACAAACTCAATAGGTTAGGTGTTAAGCCTTATGTCACCTGATGGATAGCCAGCTGGCTCACAGAGAGGACCCAGGAAGTTAGAACTGGGGAGTTCACCTCTACAAAGAGGTCAGTCACAAGTGGAGTCCCTCAGGGATCAGTCCTGGGACAGTTCATTTTTACTGTTTACTTCTGTGAAGTCAAGGCCATTTTCAGTGGCCTCTGGCTAACTAAATTTGCAGTGATTGCAAATTAGGAGCTGTAATAGAAGTCCCCACTGACATCAATGCTTTCCAGGAAGGGTTAACACAGACAAATAACTGGTGAGAGACAAGGGCTAAAATAAAATGCCAAGAAATGCATAATAGTATCCTTCGGGAAATCATCCATTCATAGTACCTATCATATTGACCCAGTAGTCAGGGACTTTTGAGCATGCATAGACAGTAATCTAGTCTTTGACCATCATGTGTCTACAGCAGTGAAGAAATCAGTCTGTGTTGTGGAACTTATAAACAAAGGTATGGCATCTAAGTCTAAGGAAGTCATTGTTCCACTGTATTTGGCATTCATCAGACTTAGCATTGTGTACAGTGCCCCCTTTGGTATGTACCTAACCAGGCATATCCAGCAATTGTAACATCCACAGAGGATCCTCACTACAAGATTTGGAGGGGAGATCTATGCCTGGCACACAAGGCATTGTTAGACCCCATCCTGATGGATGTACTGCATATATGCAAAGCAAAGAGCACCAGAATGACCCATTCTAAAGGCCTAAACCTTGCCTGTGAAATAAATAGGACCAGCTGGAGAGACAGGTATATATCCCAGAGAGTACTGAGTCTATGGAACAGGCTCTTTATTCATGTGAAGCAGAGTTCCTCCCTATCCCAATTCAAGTGTAACTTGGAGAGCTGGATGGGGAACAGGAAATTCATCCATGGTTTAGAACATATATCTTTATTGGACATAGGCAGCCTGTAATTGGTTCATCTCCCAGGCCCCTGCTTGCAAATGTTTCATCTCCCAAGCTCCTGCTTACACTTACCAAGGGTACCAGAACTTGTCAGAGATTTGGGATGCAGGGCTAGGTTTAAAAATGTCCTTGTGGTAGTTAGTGTAGTAAATACCTGTAAATCTATGAACCTATAGCAGTTACATAATGTATAGGTAATATATCATGTAGAAAACTTTAAATGTTTACAAAAAGGAATATGTGGTGATTTCACATAGATTACATGTTTGTAAGGATAAGAACACTGGGATAAACTATATCCCTAAATGTGAACAAGTACATATTAATACATTACATCTCCATATCTCTATTCTTCACTTACTTCCTGACCTCTAGCAATTTCTGTGCCCTGGCTTTCTCTCTAAATATACCTTGACTGATTTTTCTCTCACTTCATATTGGAATTCCTGTTTGTATTATACTAACTTACCTTTAATTTGTCCATAAAATGGCTAAAATGTCATTAAATATTAACTTGTATCTATTCTTAACCAATGTTTTCATAGTATGTCAGATTTGATATAATTAAAGTGTAGATGTTTTGTACTATTTTTGAAGATTCTAACATTATTATTCTTAAAATGTTTTTTAATACTTTGGAGCTTTACAACATGGACATCCACTGAAAATGAGCTCCTATAAAGTCGGACTTTCCTGGTAATCAAATGTCAATAATTAAAACAAGCAAACAAACAAAAACAAAAACAAACAAACAAATAAGAAAAACTACCCAATGAATGAGTGAGAAGACTGATTTAGCCAAAAGAAAGTCAGGACCATATTCAGGAGTCTTGTAGGAACTATTTTGGAGGATGTTTACATTTTTGCTGGTTCTCAGTGGGTCTAATAGGAAAGGGAATAGAGTTCCAGGATTTGGGAATACAGCTGGTGTACAGAGCAGCCCTGGACATGTTACAGGTCTATACATTCAGGAGATATTTATCACTGGAGCAAAGGGAGCAGTTAGTCGTATTTTTGCGGAACAGTACATAGGGCAGGGCACTTACCTGGTTGAAATACAAGTTGATAAGTATCAGTAAGTTGAGAAAATGTGATGTAAAGGGACAATTTCAACTGGCTTAGATGTCAAAGTGATGTGCAATTGTAGACCAGTAAGGACTATTGGATGAAAGCTTTGCAATTTTATTGTAACTTTGTATCAAATGTCTTTTTTGAGTGGCCTGTAACTGAGTAAACATGTAAAGGGACAATTTCAACTGGCTTAGATGTCAAAGTGATGTGCAATTGTAGACCAGTAAGGACTATTGGATGAAAGCTTTGCAATTTTATTGTAACTTTGTATCAAATGTCTTTTTTGAGTGGCCTGTAACTGAGTAAACATTAGGGAGTCATACGGTAAACTGTGCAATAGGTTTAAAGTAGTGCTTTCCTTCTGTTATCTCTAAGGATTTGTTTTTTTTTCCTATGCAGGACACCCACAGTCTACTTTTTTGTTTGTTTTATGAATATACAAGTCAATTTTTAAGTTGTCATCTATCATCACTTTTAGAAGCTTGATATGAGAAATGAATTACTTCAATTACTGTTTTGTTTGATGAGGTAACAAGAGAACTTGGATTTGTAATATATGTATGAGGGTTTAAAATGAGATCAGAAATGCTTCGACAACTTCACATAGAGGTGAAAGGTTCTTGTGGGATTCTGGTCAAAACAGATAAGGATCAATCATCTCCATTCTGTATAAGGATGGCCTGCTTTGAAGCAGTGCATAAGTCATTAATAAGTATGTTAAATGGCATGGGCTTTAATACTGAGCCTTGGGGGACCCAACAGAGATTGGTAGAAATGCGTGCATTGTGACTACCATTTTACATCTCGTTATCTGTTATATAACTATGGAACCATGAGAGTGTAGTGCCAGAATAATTTAGATTAGCTCATCTGTGAAGTAAATTTTCATAGGAAACCATGTCAAATGGAATTGATACAGAATGAGTTTTGATTGTTTTGGAAAACATGTTGGATGGATGGAGAGAAGATTTTTTTTTTTGTCTAGGATGTGTTTAAAGAGTTTAGAATAGATACATTTTCCAATATTTTATAATGGTGTAATAGTATGGCTTTTTACCTATAGTTGTGTGGAGCTAGTATCTGAACTGAGCAGAGAGGTTATAGTATGGATGAGGTATGAAATGAATAGTGAGCCAAGCAAAATATTTCTACTTATTGCTGTCAGATGTATATAAAATTATAGTTTTAATGCTACCCTCAAACATTAGCCACATGCATATACATTATATAATGATCATACTAATATATTACAACTTGTTTCTTCTAGGAAGTATACTGCCTATTAGACAAGCTGTAGAAAGTTTCTGTGGATACATTTCAAGTTTGAGTGTGTGGACAGTTAAGGGAATAATAACCACAGTGTCTCCAACCTCCACACAAGCTATAGCAACCTTCTGTGTAAACATCTGGCAGGCCAGTTTTATCAACTTCACTTGTTTAAAATGTTTGGTCTTTATGCACTTTGCTAACCCACAGAAGTGAACAGATTGTGGGTGGATGAAAGCAGAAGACCACAAACTGAGTGATCAGGTAATGTTTACAGCCAATGTTTACACAGTTACAAGGTAAACTAACCAGGTTGTCTGAACTGCTTACCATTATTATAGGTTTCAAGGACCTTTATTCTGTGCATAATTCCAACAGTCTTGGTTTCACCACCACCACTTGCTCTAAGACTCTTCATAATATTGACGATCTTCCTAGAGGAGGTAATTAGATTTGTTTAACTGACAATGTTAATTCAAGAACACTGGTTTCTTCTCAGACAAGACAGTAGCTGCCCTTACATGAACACTACTCTGGTTCCGATATGGGAAACTTACTCCTCACAGGTACTGGCAACATTTCTAATAGTTTACCTATAGCTTTGATGAGTGTAGTACATGAAAGGGGGGCTAGTGTTAATTTTAAATTATGAAAGAGCTAACTTGGACCAAGTGGGCAAATGTTTGACTTTTGCTGGGTGGTTAAAGAAAAGTTTTAATTTTCATGAAAGTCATGGCTCAGGTGATAGCAATAAATAAAATACTTTTCTCAACATGTTTTCATTCTTTTGAGAAAAAGCTTACCACAGTGCACAATTTACAAATGGAAAATGCTTATTTCACTGAATGCATGCGGCTGTGAATAGTCACGTAAGGTCTTCCCTGATTTAAATTTTCTAATGGCATAGATTTTAATTATTTATTTTGTAATGGACTGTACGATATTTTTGATAGACTTGGACCTGAATTAATTCAAACATTGATAAATATTGATATTATTTTAATTTTACAAAAGTTAATATGCTTGATAGTATGCAGAGGGATTTCTTGTTTTCCATCTCTGAGTACAAGTACAGTGTTATCTTTGATAAAACAGACAAGTTGTGTGATTTAAATAAGCAAAAGAAGATTAGGAAGACTGAGAGGGATTTTAAATAGTATTTGTTTAGAATGGCTTATAATCCGCAGTGGTGCAGCGGTAGCATTGTTGCCTCACAGGAAAAGGTTCTCCCATTCGATTCTCGTCTGGAGTGCGGGGAGTGCCTTCTGTGTGGAGTCTGCATGTCCTCCCCGCAGTTGGATGGGCGTTCGAAAGACATGTGTAAATGGGCATGCCATCACTGAAGGTTGGACGTCGAGCTGGCACCTCTGCATTCGAGAAAATCTACTGCCAATCATTAGTACACCGGAGTTCCGCTGTGGCGACCCCTAACTGGGAAAAGCCAAAAGACAAACAACAAGATTAGTTTAGAATGGCTTATGGTAATCCCCATTTAGGTGCTTCACAGGATCATGGCAGTGGTAAATAGGGATCTACAGTTAATACTGAAACAAATGATAATAGGCAATACAGTAGTTCAGGTAACCATTTAGAGGAAACCTCAATGAATACAAGTGGGAATGGTCGTATAGCTACAGAAGGGCAAGAAACATATTCTCCCAATCCTTTAGAGTTTCCCCCATTATGGATATACAAAAGGTTGATGAACCAGGGGAGGGTGTACAGCTACAATGGGCCCAATCAGAAACAGCATAGGTATAACCCGTAGACCTCAAGTTGCTCAAAACCAAGTTCAAGAAGGGGAGGACAAAAGGGTAGAAAAGGCTACCATCAAGAAGTTCCAATGTCGAAGAAGTAGGGAGAAGTGACGACTTTTTTAATATAAGTCAAGATGTGATTTTAATTAGCAACAATGGGTTTATAGGTTCATAGGTTCATAGGTTCATACTAGGATATCTGCCCTAGGGCATTTATAAGCCTAGCCAGAGTGTGTTTGGCTTTCGCCACCCATTTTAAATGAATTTTGCTATGCCCTCTTTCGAGGTTAGTATACTGTGCCTCTGGCTAACAGTGACACAGAAGTGATACCCGGGGTAAACCTATGATCTCCCATCCACTCATCAAGATTACTCTTGAAGAGAGTCAATGAGGGACTCTGCATGACCTGGACTGGGATTTTATTCAAGAGTGAAGGGAGCCTCTGGGTTATGAATCTGTCCCTCCAGCATGTTCTATTTATTTCAGTGCTGAGGTTCAAGTCTCTCGAGCACGTAGCTCGATGGGATTTGGATTTTCTGAGGTGCAGCATGTCCATTAATTCCGGGTTGGACATGGCTTTATACATCAGGCACAGATCGCCTCTGAGCAGGTGGTATGCCACTGAGTAGAGCTGGAGTTTCTTTAACCGGGCAGCATATGGCATCTGTTTGAGCCCTTTGATCCTCTTGGTGAGGTAGTTTTGGGGTCTTTCCAGTTGCTGCAGGTGTCTGGTAAGGTACATCCCAAAAGGGGCATTGTACTCAATTATGGGCCTGATGAGGGATGAGTAAAGAGGCACAATGACCTCCCCTGATCTAGATGTGAATCCCTTCATGATTAGGTGGGCTATATAAAATGTTTTTCTAACCACTTTGCCCATGTGGTTTTCAAATGAGAGATTGCTATCAACTTGGGTCCCCAGGTCCCTAATTACTTCTTCCATACTTAATGGATTACCACCTATGTGGTAATCTGTGGGCACTTTGTTTTTGCCAAAGGGGATGACTATACACTTTTTGGCGTTTAGCTTGAGGCCATGGATCTGGCACCAGTTGTGTGTTTCTATGAGGCCCTTTTGTAGGATGCTTGTGTCGGCTGGAGAGTCGATTATGGCACCTAGTTTGCAGTCATCTGCGAACTTGGTCAGCCACAGTCCTTCCGTGTTGGCCTGTACCTCCGAGAAATATATACCGAACAAGAGAGGTCCCAGGACTGAGCCTTGTAGGATGCCACTTGTAACTGGTTTGGAGTCTGACATGGCTCCAGCAATTCTAACCATGTGGGTTCTGTCCTTGAGCCAGTTTGCAACCCATCTAGTGACATAGGGGTTTATATTTAAGCTGGTGAGCTTATCTATAATGCCAGAGTGGGGTATTGTATCGAAGGCTTTTGCAAGGTCCAGGTAGGCTGTGTGGACCACCTTCCCCTCGTCAATGGCCTTGGTGACTGTTTCAAAGAAATTGACCAGGTTTAAGAACCAGGATCTGCCCTTAACAAAGCTGAACTGGATAGGATTCAGTGTCTGTAGGTCCCCAATATCTTTATTCATGAGGACTATGATGATCCTTTCCATAGCTTTGCAAACCAAGCTAGTCAGGCTTATGGGGCGATAAATTCCAGGATCCCTTGAGGCACCACCTTTGTGGAGAGGGACCACTGTTGCTGTACGCCACTCTTTGGGTACATATCCTGTAGTAAGGCTGAGATTGAACAGTAGTTTTATGTTTTGGTTTAGCTCTTCTTGGAGTTCATGTAGGACACAGCCTGGGACACCGTCTGGTCCCATTGATGCTGTGTTTTATGCTTTGGAGAGGGCGGGTCTTACCTGAGCATCTGAGATGTCAGGGGGGCAGCACTCTGCTGGGATAGATATTTGCTCTTTTGGTGGGGAGGGGGGAGAAGTTTGTGCTGAACCTGTCACCTAGGATGTTGGCAATGTCTGTGGGTTCGGTGTATTTTTTGTCATTTTGGACTAATTCTGAGCATATCTGGGAATTCCCACCCAGGTTCCTAACATAACTAAAGAAAGCCTTGTGATTATCCTTAGTGTCCTGTGCAATTTTTCTCTCGAAGCTGGCCTTATATTTTTGCTAATACTGATCAGAAATGCCTTCGCTTTTTGGGATTTTGCTCTATCATGTAGTAGCTTCCTCCTTCTATTGTATAGTTTGTTTATGGCTGGGGTCCACCAGACAGGATGACTGCCTTTGGAGGATTGGGTCTTGGTTTTATTTGGGATTGCATGATCCATGCATTCCTGAAGGTGTTCATAGAATGCGTTTATAAAGGATTCTGCTGTCTGGGCCATATTTTCCACAGGCCTGGGGGCTTTGAAGGATTCCACCTCGGTTTTGAGGAGTGTGAAATTTGCTTTAGAGAAGTTTTTCACTGTGGTTTTCTGGGCAGGCGGTGGGGTCGGGATGTGAATATCCAGTGAGATTAGTTTATGGTATGATCTTACCAGTGAAGGATACACTTCTGGTCTGGAGCATACAGCCCCCATGTTGGTGATGATCAGGTCCAGTATGTTTTCCCCTCTTGTGGGAGAAGTAACAAGTTGTTCCATAGCATTTGAGTTTATAAATTCTAGGAACCTTTGGGTTAGGGTGTTGGAGCTAGAGTAATGCTCCCAGTCTATGTTTGGGTAGTTGAAGTCGCCCAATATAATGGTGCTTGGAGAGACCTTCATATTTTCCAGTGTTCTCAGGAAGGCCGGGTGGGGTTCCTGGGTTTGGGAGGGTGGTCTGTAGCAGGCTATAAACTGGAAGGCAGTTTTACCCACTGTTAGTTGCACATGGATTGCACATGGATAAGGTTTAATATTTTCAGGTATAGAAGTTTGTCTATCATTCACCAACACTTTTCTCTTTTTGAAAAAAAGTTTTCATATGTTCCAGCTAGATATTTTGATCCAGTGGATAGGATACTGGAATTAAAATTATTTACTAGGAAACTGAATTTGGCTGTGATGCCTGTCAAGTCAGCATACATATTAGAAGGAAAAGTATTTTTAACCCAGTTTGCATCCTTTATTTTTAACTTTTGAGAATGTCTGTATTTATGATATTTGTCAAATGCATAGGAAACCCAGTAGTTTTATTAAGTTTAATCTTAACAAAGAAGAGATGGAACTTTTAAATAAGATTATGGGTGACAGGCACTTAAGAATCATGAAATCTGACATAAGTGGGGGGGAATCATAATATTTGACAATATTGATTACACAAGTTGTGTATTTAAATTATTGCAAGATGTTGAAATATACTTACCAACATGCAGGGTAGCATCACTCCTGTGTTATTTGATTTTCATAGGAATCCTAGGCCATTAATTGATGCTATTTTTTGGATTCCTAAGATTCACAAAGATGTTGTGCACAACCTATTTAGGCCTATTGTTGCAGCTAGGAATTCTAAGACATATCCCCTTGCAAATTACATAGACTGAATCCACAAACCCATTGCTAAAAAGGCCACACATATTATTAAGGATTACTGGGATTTTCCTGCTAGACTTAAGGGTGAACTTTGGGAGGACAATTTATATTTTTTGACCATTGCTGTGGTTAATTTATTTTCTTACATCCCCCAAGAACAGGGTAAGATTTTTTTTTCATGAAGTTCTTTTAAGTTGTGACTTTTTAACAGCAACAGAGATATACCTGATAATTGATTATGTTGATATAGTTTTAATAAACTTTATAAATTTTGAAGGCGAAATTTACCAGAATATTAAGGGGGTGGCTGTGGGGGAAGTTTGTGGCCCCATGTTTGTTAACCTGGTCTTGTGGAGTTGGGAGAAAAATTAGTTTCACCCAGGAATGATGTCACAGAAGAACAAAAACTTTTATTCCATTCAGCTCTTTCATTCAAAAAAGGACTTCATCAGAATAAAGTTACAATGCACCTCGCTACTTTTAAATTGCAAAAAAATGAGAAAGCAACATTAATTTAATACTTGATTCCATCCAACCAGATTTAAAAAGATATTGCTAAAATCTCGACTTGCATACATTTTATCCTTTAAAAATATTTAATGTTAACAGTTTCATTTAGTCTAGGAATTTTATCAGCCTGCAATATTAGCTGCCATAAATGTTCTCTCTTCTCAAAAAGTATTCTTGAAACAACCCTCTCTGTAATCAAATGCTACATGCTCTAAAACAGAAAAAAAGCATTTCTTAAATGATTTACAAACCTGAGTATGTTTAAAAAGAACATTGTTTACATCTTTTGTTTTGTTAGAATATAAAGGTTCCTTAGTCCTTTTGGATAATTTGCGGTTAGTCATGCACACATAACATGTGGTACCAGATGGTTGAATGTCATTCAAATGTTGTCTTTGTTTGGTGGTCAAGTTATGTCACCTATGCATTGGTTGACTTCATAAACAATGACGAATATCTATTTCACACATCTGTTTGAATGTATGAAGAACAGGATGCAATGGGAGGTTCATAGTACTAGGAATTCTAAGCCCTTGTTGGAAGGTCAGGTTGCCCAGTTTTCTAATAAAGTGTTTTAACTCACAAAGAATGTTGTCAACATTAGCTCATGTTGCCGGAACAAACGTATAGCTCCTACTAAATAATTTGGCATGCTGCTGCCATGCAGTGTAGGAGCTATAATTATATACTTTAAACTCACCAGTTATACTGGATATAATGTCACACAAACCTTAAATGTGTGAGGCCAGATGGGGAGGACACATAGTAATTATAGATAAACCAGATTATGTGGATCAAATGCATACATTATTATTTGAAGACATCTACTGCCAAGTATCTAGCAATGAAGTAGATGTTGCATATCACAAGACTGACACAGTATTATATGACATGTTAATGCAGGGACAAATAAGTGGCAATGATTACCAATATTTACATGTGAAGGACCCACTGATACCCTACTGTATTTGGTGTTCCAAAGATTCACAAATATATTCAAGACCCTCCACTAAGACCAATAATGGATGCGAGTACATCAAAAATATATTTTGTAGCAAAATATATAGATCATCATATTAAAAAAAGAAGTGGAAAAGGTTGAATATGTATGCAAAGATTCATGGGATTTTTTTGAGTAAATGCAATGAAGTAAAACATATGGAAAATCTGTTTTTTAACCATTGTAGTAAAAGACCTTTTCACAGTTATGTTTCTTGACATCAGACTGACATGTTTTTTGAATATTTAACTTATAGTATAAGTATTCCATAAAATAAAATTAATATTTACTATACCTTGATGGAAATAGTACTTAGAAATAACTTCATGTATTTCAAGGATCAGTATTTCCACCAATGAAAAGGTGTGGCAATGGGAGCACCATGTGGGCCACTGCATGCAAACATTGTTATTATACAATGGTAAATAGGTGTATATTTAAAGGAAAATGTTCTAATTTATTCAAATTGTACACAAGGTATTGGGATGATATATTTATTATATGGACAGCTGAATATAATAGTATTACTGAATGTGTTGACTACATAAATGCTACTACCAACTTTCTTAAATTTTCTGATAATGTTGGTATAAATTCCATAGCTTATTTGGATGTGTCAATTCATAAATACAATGTCAATAAAACCACAGCAAAGACCAAAAAAACATGAAACTGGTGAGGTAGTAGCAAACAGTGTAGTCAAACACCAGTTTATCAGGAAGTCATAATCCAACAAGCTGTTAAATACAGAATACAATGTCAATAAATCCTTATATATAATATGTCTCAGATATATAGAAAACCTACCTATTCTAATTCTTTCTTACACTTTTCTAGCCATCATCCCAAACCTGAAAAAAAAGCAGATATAAAAGATCAAATGGCAAGGGCAGCTAGAAAGAATACTCGGTATCAAGACTTTGTTAAAGAGTGGTACCTGATGGTATTCCCAAGCCCCATCATTATAGCACATCATTTGTTATTGTCTTCTCAGTGGATAGTGCATTTATTAGTGATGTAATTTTTAAAAATTGGAACTTGATTAATAGGAATTATGAGGTTAGGAATTAACTGGGTACAAAACCTCAAATTATTTATAAGCGAGGTAAATGCCTTAAAAATATTTTGGAACATATTCACAGTGATAACGTTAAGGGCATAAGAAAATGGTTAAGTGTAGATGTTGCAGCTACTGCAAATATATATTTGAAAGTAATAAATTTATGATTAATGGCTATAGTATGCAAATAAATGGCAAACATAATTATAATACATCTGGTGTTATGTACCTGGTTAAATGTCAAGGATGTTATGTGTTCTACGTGGGAAAATGGAATGTAGATTTAAAGATAGGACATATGAAATTATTTATGAAATTAATAAGAAAATGAACACCAATGCACTATAAAAGTGCATCCATGTATTTTTTAACATGTTGTTTATATTTTGTTACAATATGCCATTGTATGATTGGATTGTTAGACCATGTGATCAAAAGGGAGAAAGTATTTAAATTTTTTAAATGTACTGTTCTTATTTTCTGATGAATTCCAAACATTAAAGGATGAAAGTGCTTAAACCTTGGAAGCATTTATTGGTGGTTTGGAACCATTATACATTTGTGTTTGGTCACAGTTAGGGTGGTTTATATCAATTTATAAGTAGGTTGTTATTTTTAGATCACCCTCCTAATATGAAATCACTACAGCAGGAACTAATTTTTACAGACCAATAATGTAAAGAAAAAGAGCTAAAATTAAATGTAAAAAAAAGTGCAGTGATGCCCGATTTGGTAAATGGCCATCAACCACAACTTACAGTATAGCCAATACCAGTCTCTGAGTTCAAACACTAGTCAGGAATCTTATTTATTTATTTATATATTTATTTACCAGTGATTATGAAGAAAGTTTGACTGTGCAAACCCCCTTTTCAAATTGCACTGTTGTCACATTTGGTAAACAGCTATCATCTACAACTTATAGTAATAGCCAGCAACTCTGACGTCACACAGTAGTCAGGTAACTTATTTATGTATTCATTCATTTCTTTATTAATTTACTTTTGATTACCAGAAAATTCTGAGTTGGCAAAGCCCCTTTTTACTTAGGACTTGGGAAGAAAAGCTCCATAATATATACATTAACATGAGTGAAAAATAAAAATATACTAAACAATATTTTCAACTATAGATCTTAATAAGTGAGTACCATGTTATATGAAACCAGGAACCAAGAAAATAGTGTCTTTAGGATAAAAAATGTTCAAGTACCAATTGTTAAATCACATAAACAAAACTCCAAAAGAGAAGACACCAGTCTTGGTAAAGTTTTAGAGATGTCAGTATATTAAATAAAAACTTGAATCACAGCACAAAATACAATAGTTAAGTGCCTTCATCCCTAGACACACTGGGACTTCATCAGAATCATTTCATTAACTAAATTAACAACTTATATAATAAAATTCAAATAGAAAAATGTGACAACTCCATTAGCCTGCTTAAAAGAACATACTAAACAGAAATATTAAGATGTAATGATTAAAAAAAATTAGTACATATTGCTCATTAACATTAAAAGTCCATCTTTTAATACACAGTCAGATATAAGTAGTGCAGTCGTAAAATGTATAACCAGTTGATAAATTAAAGTTTTGCAGCTCTAAACTTCAGTATTGGGGAATAGAAGTATATTCATTGAGTCCAGGAATTGTGATAGCATTTAGCTTAAGTTGTCATATCAATTCTCTTTTCTCTAATTCTGTCTCCCAAGCAGCTCCCCCGTGAAGTTTTTGGAACCATTTCAAGTGTGCCAATGAGAAATTTAATAAAAGAGGGGCAACCGATGGCATGCTTGTATAGGGAATTCTTAATATTTTTCTTAGAAATAACATATACATACTCATAGATTCTTCTGCATAATTGTCTTTTAGTCTTCCCTATATAGAAATGTCTACATCCTTCGCAAACTGCCAGGTATATAATAACTGTTGAAGCACAGTTGCCATCTCCTAAAATAATTTCAGATGTGGGTGCCCCATTTGAATTTTAGTCCACTGTTGAATGTATCTACACTGATAACATGCTCCACATCATCTTGTACCCTTACCTGTGGCTTTGGAGAGATCTTTCCTTGGGTGTTTAATAAGTTATTTGATGTTCTTTCCTGCGTTAAATACAAATCTTTGTGCCTCCCCTAATGCTATAATCATTTTTGTATTCCCCTTTAAACATACACCAGTTTTTCAAAATTATATTCTCAATGTCCCTAGAATATGTGCCATAGGGAACAACCACATAGTTTGTAAATGCATACAAGTTGATTGGGTCCTTAGATGTTTTAAGTTTATTAGCTGATTGGTTGTACCCCAACAAAGGTTTGTATTTCTTGCTCATCCACTCAAAACATATTTACCTATTCTTTCCAAATGTTCCAAGGGTTATCCCCTTTTGTGGGGTATTTTTGTCAAATTATTAACTTCACTCTTAACATTTCTTATGTCAGAGCACATTCTGGCAACTCTGAAGAGTTGCCTTTTGAAAATGTTCCTTTATGTGTACCCTGGTTGACAACTATTATATTCTAAATAACTATTCAAAAATGTTGACTTCCCAAAAGATTTTAGAACCAAAGCAACCATTCTAGGTGATCCTTGAAGGCGAATTGCCGAGGTACCAGATCGCAGTTAATAAAGACTAAGTATACTGGTATAGTGCTGGCTTTTTGTGTTTTCTTCAACCATTCTATATATCTCTATAAATTGTTATATCCAAGAAGTCAATTTTATTAACAGAGTTGGTATGAGTTAACATAACAAAAGAGGTTGTAGAATTAATGTAGGAAAAAACTTCTACACTAACTAAACCCTAGTCCTTCCAATGTATAAAGATGTCATCCAAATTGTGGAGATAGTTAACTCAGTGGCATTTGAAACTTGAATTAAGTATAAAATCCCTTTCACTACTATACATAACAAGACTGGCATACATTGGGACGCAGCTAGCACCCATAGGTACTCTCCATAACTGTCAAAAATTCTCCCCCTCATATGAAATGAAGTTATTGCATAGAATAATCTCCATCACTTCCATGATAAAATTAATTAATATATTATCCAAATTAGAAAGTTCCAGAATAGTAGTATGAAATAATTTTAAACCCTCCTTGAGAGTTATAGATGTAAATAAGTCAACCACATCAATTGTCAAAAAACTACAATTAACACTAAAAAAATCTTGTCATACTTTCATTGAGAAACCCCATGAATCTCATAATATAATATATGTACAGTGGGATACAAAGAGTTCTTCAAAATCCGGTTGACAAATGCCCTTAAGGGGTATGTGATAGAGTTGTGAGCTGCTACTATTAGTCAATAAGGAGGGGATGACAATCCTTTTGTGTATTTTAGGTATACCAAATGCTAAAGATTAGCTGGGTGTTAGTTATAAAGAAAATTATGTAAATCTTCAGTAATAGCACCTTGTATAAGGGAGTCATTGAAGAAAAGTTCAATTTTTCTATAAGCTAAAAGTATTTCCTGTTTAAATACTAATTCATATTTCTCACTGTCATGCAAAAGGTTGACCATTTGTCCAATATGTGCCATCTTATCAACAATAACCATACCCTCACACTTATCTGGCTTCATAATTCTCAGTGCTTTGTCGTCCCTTAATGTGTTCATAAGGGTATTTTTTTCCCTTGGTAAGATTGTAGATTTTTCTCTTTTGAGACTTGAGTAAATTAAATATCTCTGTACTATAAGTTTTTTTCAAAGGTAGCAAAAGTAGGTTAGAGTAGTGGACTGAGCATACTTTTTCTGTTTATCATGGCGTACGATTATTTGGAAGGGTCTCTAATCTTATCTCTTTGTTTTTAAACATCACCTGAAAGTTGAGCTTTTTAACATAAAGCTTGAGTTTTATCAGTGCATTCACTGTATCTGTACTTAAGTTGGTAAAAAACTTAGAACCTTTTTTAAAAAACATAAAATAAGTTTTATCAATCTTCAGGTCAGTATAATTATAGAACTTAAAACTCTGGTAACTATTAATTCTACCTTCCTCACTGACAACCACGTTGTCAGTAAAAGTCGTCATATCCACTTTGTGTGGCTGTACTAGTAGTACCTCTTCCAATTCCTCCCCCTCCCTCTGCTTCTCTGACACTTCGAGTATACAGTATGCATGTTCTAAAAAAGGTTCTCATCTGCATTGGTTTTCCAACCTTTCAAACCTTCTTAACAGGGGGGGGGGGGGGTTGTGTTAAAAATCCTCTGAAAAATCAGTGGTACTGTTTGAATTTTCTCTATGCTCTATTGCATTTGGTTGTGCATTATAAGTAGGAAAAACATGTCATTCCCAGATTCAAACCTTTCTTGCACATATGAATTGTTTGCAGGCTGAAATGATTTAGAAATCAGATATGCTTTACCCTGAGGATACTCATTCTTGTCTCTGTTAAGTTTATTTTGTTTTTTAATAACATTCTCTTTAACATTCTTTTCTACCTTGTCAAAAATGTTGTCATATTTCTATTGGTTACTCTCAAATAACAAATCTTTAGTAATGTCTTGATTAAGTAGCTTAAGTTCATCAAAATTCTTTTTATCCTGTTATTGTTAAACTTTAAAATGACTTGCATTAATTCTATTTCATGCCGATCAAACATAGTTAACTCACTGTTTCCTGTGTTATCTAACAATAAACCATTGGGAAATGTAAACATTCTAAGACCTTTTGGTACTCTTTTAACTCCCATACACACTCTGTTAAATACAGATTACCAATTTGTAAGTTATGCACCTTGTCCATTTTATGTTCAAATTAATTTAACATAGTCCTGAAACTATGGTGTGGTGTAGTTGTGGACTGCTATTAATGTCCAAACAGCGTTCTTTTGTGTACCATCATTGAAACTGTGCATTTCTGTTGAAGTAACTCTCCTGTGCCATTTCAAAACAATGCAGTTTATGGGAAAACCCTTCCTGCACTCTCCTTGTTTCTATGTGTGCTTGCCCTCCATTGCTCCTAGTGATGTCATCGTTAGGGGACATGTCAGAACAGACATTATTTGTAGATAGGTTAGTTGTACACAGCTTTTCAAAGTTATGATTCATTTGTGTTACTTGTTGTAAAAATAATCTAATAAGTTGAGTTAAATCTCCTTCAGGAAGACTGTTACTGAGTCTGAAACCATTTTGTGACATTGGAGCAGCAGCACCTACTAATATATTTGAAGGTGATAAGATTATAATTAATGGTTATAATATACAAATAAAGGACAGATATAACTGTAATACATCTAGTGTTATATACCTGAAGGAGCTATGGTGGGAAATTAAATTAAATTCAGTAACACCACCAGGTTTAAACAACATGGTTTCTATCAATTGTTTACTTAGATTAAAAGCATATTATAGATAAGTGTTTATTATTTACATATTAAAATCATTCAATTTTTAATTACGTGCAATAATATAATACTAATTTAAACTTGCATCCATGTATTTTTTTAACGTGTTGCTTTTCTATTTTGTTATAATATGGCATTGTATGATTGGATTGTTAGATCATGTGATCACAAGGAAGGAAGTATTTAAATTTTTAAACGTACTGTTCTTATTTTCTGATAAAGTCCAAATATTAAAGGATGCAAGCGCTTAAATCATGGAAGCATTTATTGACAGTTTGGGACCATTATAAGTTTGTCTTTCGTTTTGTGTTTGGCCATAGTTAGAGTGGTCTATATCAATTTATAAGTAGATCACCCCCGATATGAAATCGCTACAGCAGGAACTAATTCTTACAGACCAATAATGTAAAAAAATGAACTAAAATTAAATGTAAAAAAAGAGAAGTGATACTAGATTTGGTAAATGACCATCAACCACAACTTATAGTATAGCCAATACCCATCTCTGAGTTTATACAGTAGTCAGGAATCTTATTTGTATATTTACATATTTATTTACCAGTGATTATGAATAAAGTTCGACTGTACAAAACCCCCTTTCAAATTGCACTGTTGTCACATTTGGTTAACAACCATCATCTACAACTTATAGTAATAGTCAATACCCAACATTGAAGTCACACAGTAGTCAGGTAACTTACTTATGTGTGTATTCATTCATTTCTCTTTGATAACAAGAAAATTCTGACTGGGTAAAGCCCCTTTTTACTTATGACTTGGGGAGAAAAGCCCCATAATATATACATTCAAGAGTAAAAAATAAAAATATACTATATAATATTTACAACTATAGATCTTAAAAAGTGATTATGTGTTATATGCACTATGTAATACTTAGAGCATCTATAGAGCATATTATATACAGCATGCTAAGCTTGCACACATAATAACATTCAGCATTATACTACAGTGTATGTATGTATGTACACCGACTTTAATTTTAGACACTGACTGCAAATGAGACATATACTTATTTTATTGAAATAGTTCAAGCCACTAGAGACCTGTAACTAAGAGATTAGTATAGTAAAACTGTAATATTGTTATGATATTTGTTTGATTCAACCTCATGGGGGGGGCTTAATGGTGGTGTGAGTACAATGGCAGGACTGCTTTACTGATAAGTATGATTTAATTGGGACTGTGAATTATAGAGTGGATAACATTTCAAACAAGAAGGGGTCTCAGGAATTGGGGTATTACAGTTTTAGGGCCATTTTCTTGAGAGGTACATTTTCAATGAGATTTACAATTGTAGATAACATGAGATGAGGTATTTCTGATCTCTGTTGGGACCATGTTGCACAGTTTGACAATGGATATAGAGTACAGAGAGTCACCATTAAGATACTGAGATGTTTGACTGAGTACTAGATATTTCTTTTGTGAGCATATTTCTCTTTGGGGTGTGTGCTTTTTAAGCGACTGACCAGTGGTATACAGGATGTTGTGGGCAGTCAATATGAGAGTAGGATAGTAGATTCTCTAGCCAGTTGCTTAGAGTATTACTAGCCCCCATGTAGTTTCAGCTGTTACTTATGGAACTAAGTTCTACTCCCATAAGTGAAGTGCCAGAGAGTGATGCATTTAGTTAATGTAATTACTTGCAAACTTTTCAACTTTATTATATAATTGCTCCAGTTTGGATACCTGAGAGAACTGCAAGTTAATGAAAATTGATGAGATATATAGGAATCTAGAGAGAAGATAGGTCTAAGCTAAAATCGTACATGCATATTGTGTTAGAAAAGGTTTAACTTTATGAGGAACTCCTACTTTAGGATTGTTTTTTTTTAAGTTGCATGTGGATGTGCTGATCGAATTTTAATCAATAGTCATTAGTTTTGCATTTTGTATTAGCTCAATTCTAATATTATTAACTAACTGAAAATATTTTAAGTCACAATAGTTTGATTGTTGGATTGGAGGTAAAAATATCATTAGGTTTTATTTTTTCTTAAAGTAGTTTAGATAGCTCCAGACAGTTTTCAGAATTTATTAAGGAATGCTGCAGGTCATCTTGGAGCTGTTTGAAGAGGCAGCGCATGTTAATGTTGAGTCATATGCATATTGGATTAGATTTGTTGGGAGAGAGACTGCATGTGCTTTATGTATAAGTACATTAAAGAGTAAAGGTCCATATATTGTACCTTGTGGTATGGGTAATCTTATCTTCTGAGGAGATGACAGCTCATCATCCCAGCATATCCGGTGTGCTCAGTGGCTGAGGTAACCTTCAAACTCATTGATTTTATTTCTGTGAGGCCCATTTCCTTGAGTCTATGTAATAGTATTGGATGTGGCTGCCCCATTGGCATAGAAGGATAAAGCCTGACTACATCCCTACTGACCCAGGCTTGTTTATCATCTCAGCCAACTGTTGGACCATCTGGGAGGGTTAGCCATGCCCATACTGAGTGATCGATGGTTGAGTGGGTGGTCCTGTTGGCAATCCTGGTGGACGCTGGAGACATGGACATAGGGTTTGTAGCCCAAAGAGGGGAACAGGGTGGTACATAGCTGAGCTGCTGCAGAGGTGGGGTAAAATCCAACACATCTTCATTACATGCCTGCCTTTCAGGCATAACCACACAACCTGCAGAGGGAGGGGAAAATGGCAGTTCAAAAAATAAAATAACCCCATCGCAGAAGGTAATAGCAAGACTCCTTTGAATTCTCTCACCCTCCATGAATGACCGAGCTTAATTGGATAGGCCATGGAAGTTAAGGTGTAGGTAGTAAACCTCATGATGGAATGGGACATGTGGGATGAAGGGCATAGGAAGATACAGAGAAGGGTAAAAAAGAGATCTACAGATAACATGGGATATGAAACTATCAAATGTTTTGGACAGGTCTAAAATTAGGCATGCAACCATTTCACTTTGATTTTTTCTGTCAATGAATTAGTTTATTGATATTAGTAATGCTGTTTCTGTGTTATGGCCTGACCTAAATCCATGCTGAGTTGTTGAAAGTAAGGTTCTCTTTTAGGTAATTGAGCAATTGCAACAGAACACATTTTCAAGTCTTTTAGATAAAGAGGACAGGATGGCTATAGGTCTGCAGTTGGCTAGTTTAAGTGATTTGCTACCTTTATATAAGACAGTAGCACAGGATTGTTTCCAGAATCTCTGAATTATCTCTTCTTGTAGACAGTGATTTATTAGCATAGATACTAGATACACGATGGTTTCTGCAACTATTTTGACACATTCTACTTGTAGGTTTTGTAGTACGTGAGAAGGTAGTAGCAAGAACATGCACGTGACTTACTGATGTGTTAGGTGCATTTGATTTTTAAGAGTTAGCAACATTTATGTAGTATGAATTAAATCTGCATACTTTGTAACAGTTTGTTTCAGCTCTGTAAGTGCAGGGTTGTGAATTTTTACCAGGCTGCCCAAGTTTATTGGTTGTTAACAAAAACTGTTTTTGGAGTTTTACTGTCATTTTCCTTTAGACTATTGCAACAGTTTTGCTTAGTTTTGCCATTCTTAGTTAGAACTTAACTTTTGTAAGTGCCATTGTTGTTGCAGATTGTTTATTGTTTTTCCTAAATCGCAGTATTTCCATACTTTATTGCTGTTATGCATTAGATTGTTAATATCTAGTATAAGTCACTGTGCAGGATTCCATTTGACTTTTTTTTCCTACACCGGGATATTAGGGAATTTAATATAGGCAGGAAGGTTTTGCTGATGGTAATTACTGCATCATCTGAAGAGAGTGGTTTTAATGGATCCCTTTTGCTATGTTTAAAGACAGATAACAGGGTTTCCTTATTGAATATGGTCGTATTTCTGACTATTTTGTAATGGATGTTTCTATGTAGTTCAACATGTCTCAATGTGGCAAAGAGCAGGTTATGACACTAATGGTGTCAGGCATAATTCCTACAGTAGAAATTTTGCTGGGGTCTGTTGTTAGTATCCAGTCCAAAATGTTTTCTTTTCTACTAACTTTATTTGTCCTTGTGGACAGATGCATTAGATGTGTTAATCCATATAGAAAGTTATTAGGGTGAAAAGTTTTGGAAGCAAGTCAGTATTAAGGTCACATAGGATTATTGTTTCAATTACTATATTTGTATTTATCCAGGATAATATGTTGTCATAAACCAATTTGTCTGCATTAGAAGACATATATGTAGCATTGCTACACATACTGATTTTTGTGAGTTACTCTTTTAAGTTTAGCTGCTAGGATTACTATGTTTAGTATTTGCATGGGGTGCAGGGCACGCTTAAAACATTTGAATATTTAATGGCTACGACACCAATTTCTTTTACTTGTATAACCATTATGGACAGTGTTATAGTCAGGAGGCCATATTTCTTTGTCTTTTGTCTGTAATTTAAGCCAGGTTTTTGTTACTGCAGTTAATTCAGGGGTATAGAATGGCATTCAGCTTCTGGCAGGCCTGTTATTTAAGTCTTTACTGATGAGACGAAAACGCTGATGGAGGAAATGCGTTTATGTGTATAGAACGTGATTCAGTGTAATAAACTTTTTAAACACACTTCATTCCATTTTTCCATACCAAGGTACTATTTTTTGTATTATTGGTTACTTTGGGTACCTTGCTCATTTTTCTTTACTTAATTCTACATACTATGTGCTTTTATTAGACATATTTTTATTCCAGAAGGTGTGCCCAAAAGTTCAAGACAGTGTTATTCAGGGCAGGTCCCGGATTAGGGTGCATGCTGCCACATTTCTGAAGTAATTTATGCATAGAGTTCAGCTGTTGTTTGAAATTTTGCAGTAATTCATGACTGTATCTTCTGTGTTTTATTTTAGAATTTTGCTCTCTGCTGAAAATAGGTCTTATCCCAGTTGGACTTTCCTGGTAAACAAATGTAAAATAAAATAAATAAATATATAAATAGTATGCTTTATATTGTTAATATCAAATGCCAGTTTCACCTAATTCATTTGTTCTTACCTAATTTTAAGTTTCAGTTTCTTTCCTGTACTATTTAATTTCAATTTTTTGATCTTGAGGGATATTTCTTGTTGTTCTTAAACAATCTCAGTTTCTTCTTAGAAGTGCTAAAGGTGATTTACTCCACTAATAAGATAAATTATTACATTTCTGAACACTGTTCATTGCTGTTAATTTTACCCCTTACTTAAAGTGACACTCCAAAATTGAATAACCACAGTCAATACCGTCCATTCTCCTCACTTCCTTCCATTTGATCATCAACATTTCTTCTTCATTGGCCAAATAATCATATTTTTCACAATTATGCTGTTTATTTTTAATTTAGATGGGTCCATTAATTTTTTTAAAATAAAACGTAAGGAATTATGATCAGATCCATCCAGAGGTCGGGTGATGTTCACCACAGTAATAAGTGTAGAAGCAGTAAGCACTACTCACATCCCAGGCAGCATGGTACAGTTAGTGACGTGCATGTCTGATGCATGTGGCATGGGGAAGGACAAGCATAATGAGGTAAGGCTCCAGGGGGGGGGGTGGCACTTGCTGGTAGACACACTTTCCATGGTAGAATCTTTAGGGATCATGTAGAGGTGTGTTTTTACAAAGGAGGACATGACCAGCTGATCACATCACGTAGAAGCTTGATTTGTATCACAAAGGTTTATTGCATAATTTCAGACTACTGCAGTGGTTAGTGTGGTTGAGTAGTCTAAGGTATTGGATTAAGGGTATAGTTTCTTTGTCTAGCAGTTAGCACAGAGGATTCAAACTCTGACCTGTTAATGAGCTGTTTCCTTTCCCAAGGGTATGGGTTTTGATTCTTTCCACGTTCAATGTCTACTGTGTGACCTTGAGCAACTCATTTACCAGACAGTGTTTTGGGGCAACTGGAAATTTGGGGTAGGTTCCTTAATGGTCTACTGTGTCCAGTAACTACCTATGAATCTATGAATCTATGCCAAACTCTCGGATACTAATGAGCATGCATGAGGAGTCAAGGTTTCAAGATGAAAACCCAGCCCACCTACAGAATGATGGCACTGCTCACAGTACATTCAGCCTTCACACCAAGGTTGAATGATTCATGGAAGGTACAACCAAACTGTGCAGTCAAAAACTACAGTTTCTTACCCAGCCATGCAGTTTCACCATTCTGGTGCACACTGCAGCCACTCAGCACATTTGAGGATCAGTGATTGCAGTGTTGCCAGAAACCAACATGTCTGACCTAAATTTGTATTTCCAGAGATTAATTTATTTTACAACTTTATTCTCCAGATGTGATACTTTCACTGAAGACAAAAACATCTGATCTGAAGTAGGAGAATTCATTTGTTAGCAACCTGTGGGTATGGATCCGATATCGGATCCGAACTGGCATGGTTTATCGAGCTATGGATCCGAGCTCCTAGGTCCTCCCCTCACCCATAATGCCCTGCTCTCCCTACATGACCTCAAATCTAGTTTGCCGCGCATGGTGAAGGCTAGGTCATCAGAGCTCCATAAGCTAAGTTCTATATATTCTTATTTAAGGGTTTTAAAACTTTAAATTTTATTTAGTTGTGTGAAAGTTATAGGTTTCACTTCTGTCTATATATTTTTTGGGTTAATTTAACATAGTTTTTACCCTCCCCTTGCTGGTACGTAGCTGTGTGTGTGTGTGTGTGTGTGTGTGTCTTTTTGGGGCCTTTGTGTGAGTGTTTTAGTTTCTTTTATTATTACTATTTAAAAAATAAATAAATAAATAAATAGTTATGTCTGAGGCCCCAAAGGCAATTTTTTCAAAGTGCTCCGAGTGTGGCCATAAGCTTTCCCCTGCTGATGGCCACACTCGGTGCTTTCGATGCCTTGGGGTTGAACACCTCACTTCAGGGTGTTCAATCTGTGCAGGGTTCAACCCCAGGGCATTGAAGGAGCGGAGGTCGAAGCTGGTCTTGGCGGGACTCTTGCCCCCAGACTCGGCTTCGGCCCCCGCCCCCTTGGTGGTCACTGCTTCAGCAGTCCCTGCCTTGCCTGCTCCCCCTCTTCCACCCGGGACTCAAACTCCCATCAAAGGGTCGGAGAAGAGGGAAGTCAGGAAAAAGGACCAGAGAGAGAAGCACCACAAGCGGCGGGCCGAGACCTCCATTTCGGCCCCGCCGGCTAAGCGGGCTTCTCCTCCGGCCTCTCTGGCTGCTGGCTCTCCCCCTCCTCTGCTCCGGTCCCCGTGCTTTTCACTGGAGCCTGAGGATGAGGAGACCCGACCTCCTTCGAGGCTATCGAGGCGGCACTCAAGGCCTACCTTGGTAGCCTCATCGAGGTCTACTTACACCCTCTCCGATGCTGATCCGGACCGGATGATGCAAAGGTTCATCCAGGCCCAGATGCAGATGGGAGTGCTCCTGCCTCCCCTCCCTCTTGGGGGGGAGTTCTACCCCATTTTTTAAGCCCATTGTTCCTTCTCCGACCCGCTACCCGGGTTCGGAGAGCTCGGAGCCGGGCAGCCTCGGAGCTGGGGGTGGGTCGGCGCCGACAGTACTGGGTACTTTGGATCCGACCCTGCCCTCGAGTCTGTCGGATCCGACCTCTCAGAGCCTTGGCCCGAGCTTCGGATCTGAGGGACTCAGTGTGCCTTCGGCGCCATCCTTGTCAGAACACACTGGTCCCTCGGATCCGAGGGGCTCGGCGCCGGCTCCGATCCGCTCATCGGATCCGAGGGGGAGCCGACTTTCAGATCCTATTGTCGAGGCTGGCTCCCCCTCAGCTTTTGATGTAGTGGAGAGGGCTCTGTTGAGGGCATCCAGACCCTCGGCCCTTGCTTCGGCTCCGTTCCGCACTCCATCTGCTCTGGGCCAGGCTTCCATCACCCGGCCACTGGAACAGCCCGCATCACTGCCCCAAGCAGTTCCTGTGGTTCAGGATATTGCTGGTGAGGGCTCCTCGGACAGCCCCCCCGAGGAAGCACCTCGCAAGCATTCGTGTAAGAGGAGGCACATAGACTCCCCCGAGTCTTTAACCGAAGACACTGACTTGGAAGAAGGGGAAGGCTCCCCAAGATCACCCCCTGAGGATGACTCCTTCGGAGACATCATGGAAATGTTACAGATTAGAGGTGGGTGGTCTGCTCCAAAGTCTTCCTCAGACGAGTCAGTGTTCTTGGAGGCATTTGAAGCGGGCCCGTCTACCTCTTGGGTGTCCCCTCCTGCCGACCCCCTGGTGGACCTTATTACCACCAGGGTGTGGAGGGACCCGGACACCGTGGAGCCAATCCCTAAGAGGCCCGACAGGATCCTTAGCCCCCCTGTTGACCATGCCCACTGGAGCAAGGGACCCCCGGTAGATGCCATGTTGTCGACAGCAGCCACTAAGAGGGAACTCACCCAGGAGAGTCCCTCAGTCCATCCCCTGAGCAAGCAGTCTCGGATGATGGACCGTTTGGGGAAGCAAATCTTTAGTTCAGCGACCTTCTCAGTGAGGGCGCTCAACTATTTGGCACACGTCATTAGGATGCAGCGCAATCTTATCAAGGAATACGCTGCATCCCCCCCAGAGTCCATATCGGAGGAGGACAAACTTATGTACTCCACCCGTATGGCCACTCTTCGTTCTGTGACTAACACCTCTATGCGGTTACTTTCCCACGCTACCGAGGGAGCTGCTAGAGCTGCAGGAGTGGGCCTAGTCACAAGACGGCAGGCCTGGCTCCACCACTGCAATTTTATGGAGCCCTTCAAGGCGTCATTCGCAAACGCCCCCTTTGACGGTTCTACCCTTTTTGGCAAGACGGTTCGCGACACCTTGGTTCAGAGCGAGAAGGACGGGAAGACGCTGTCTGCCGTCGGAGTCCGCTTCTCTGTGCCCCAGAGGTCCTACTCTAGGAACCAAAAGGGCCAGAAGAAGATGTGGTTCCGGAAGTCGCAGCACTCCCAACCCGCTCCGGACAATGAGTCCTTCCACGGCAGAGGAGGACAGGGAGGACACCACCCTAGGGGCAGAGGGGCTCCCAGGAACTTTGGGTCCAGGGAACCTTTCTCTGAATGGCCCACGCAGCAACCCTGAGGGGTTGCCTGACTGCTCCACTCTGGAGGCAGTCGGGGGACGTTTCTCGGAGCACCTAGTGGCATGGGAGTCCATTACATCGGACCGCTGGATACTCCGGATTATATCCAGAGGTTACAAGATCCCCTTTCTTCATGTCCCAAAGTTAAAAATCCTCCCCGATGTTCCACCCGATCAGAGGGAGGCCGCTTCAGCAGAAATTGGCCATCTGCTGAGAAAAAGAGCCATCCAGCCCGTCCCCCCAGACCAGATCAGATCAGGTTTCTACTCCAGGTTTTTTTTGTGCCAAAAAAGACGTGGGACCTAAGACCCATTCTAGACCTGTCCCTGTTGAACCTGTCAGTTCCCAAAGAGAAGTTCCGGATGGTCACTTTGCAATCCATCCTCCCCCTTCTAGGGGAGAATCACTGGATGTGCTCTATAGACCTCAAGGACGTGTACTACCACATTCTGATGGACAGACGATCCAGGAGGTTTCTTCGCTTCCGGCTGGGAGCCAGTCACTACCAGTTCAGGGTCCTTCCCTTTGGTCTCATCACAGCCCCAAGGGTGTTCACCAAAGTATTAGCAGTGGTTGCGGCCCACCTGAGGCTTCAGGGGGTGCAGGTCTTTCTGTACCTAGACGACTGGCTTCTCACCGCCCCAACAAGGCATCTACTCTCTTTGGCAAGAGACTCCTTTCTTCGTCTAGCTCCCTGGCTAGGCATCACGGTAAACATAGAAAAGTCCAACCTGGTCCCTACTCAAATAATAGAATTTATAGGAGCCAGGTTAGACACGAGAAATTTAAGAGCCTTTCTCACAACCAACAGAGTTCGGAATCTGCGAATCCAGGTGCGGGCCATCCTTCACTCCAGCTCAACACCTGCGGAATTGATCCTGAGGGTGCTAGGGTCTATGGCGGCAGCGATTACTCTTCTTCCGCTCACCCGCTTGAACATGCGGGTACTTCAATGGACACTTCAGGTGCAATGGTCATTTCTCTCCCTCCCCCTGTATCATCCCATTGCAATCAGCAAGGCTTGCAAGCGGTCTCTCTTGTGGTGGCTCCATTCTCCGGACCTTCACAGGGGCCGTCCCTTTTGTGCATCTCCCCCTCTTGCCATGGTGACCATGGACGCTTCCCGCCTCGGGTGGGGGGGCATTTTGCGGGCCGGACGGTCCAAGGCACGTGGAGCGATTCAGAGACCTCCCTGCATATCAATGTTCTGGGAATGAGGGCGGTGCTGTTGGCATTGCAAGCACTTCAAGCCCTCCTTCCCCTGGGAACAATTGCGATTCAATCAGACAACATGTCGGTGGTCTGGTACATCAACAAACAGGGGGGAACCAGGTCTTACCCTTTATCTCGAGAAGCCATGAGAGTGTGGGAATGGGCGATCTCCACCAACCGCTTTCTCATCGCAACGCATATTCCGGGTCGGACCAACATCCTAGCGGACAAGCTCAGTCGCACCATTCTCTCCCCGTATGAGTGGTCTCTCAATTATCAAGTAGCGAAACGTGTCTTTGCACAGTGGGGGACTCCCTGTTGTGATCTTTTTGCTTCTCCCTTAAATGCCAAGTGCGACAGTTTTTTCACTCTAATCCCCCCTCCAGGGGATTCTCCGAGAGATGCTCTGGTGCATGCTTGGCCTCCCAGTCTTCTTTACGCATACCCCCCTCTACCTCTGATGCTACAAGTACTTCAGAAAGCCTCTCGGTTGGGGTGCAGAATGATCCTCATTGCCCCGTTCTGGCCTCGACAGATCTGGTTCCCTTACCTAAGGTCTCATTAAGTGAATCCACCTTGGATTCTAGATCCCATTCCGGATCTGATATCACACCCATCGAACCTACCAACTCTGAACCTGGACAACCTGAAGTTGACTGCTTGGCTGCTCCAGTTCCACTCCTAATCAGGACTCCCGGTATCTCGTCCCCAGTTAAGGCCATTCTGGTAGCGGCCCACAAGCCCTCTACCAGAAAAATTTACCGCAGTAAATGGAAGCGTTTCTCCATTTGGGCAGAGCGGCAAGGCCTAGATCCTTTCACAGTTCCCCTTCCTTTGGTTCTAGATTTCCTTACTACTCTCTTTAATGATGGCGCCAGTAGTTCCACGGTCAAAGTTCAGCTGGCGGCCATATCTCATTACCATGTTGGACACGATTCAGGGTCTCTTATGTCGGCTAAGTTATGCAAAACCTTCCTAAAAGGCACCTTTTTGCTCAGACCCCCTGTCAAAGAAACGGCTCCCACGTGGGATCTTTCCTTGGTACTTCAGGCCTTGACCACTCCCCCCTTCGAACCTGCGGCCACAGTCGATCTTAAATTCTTGTCCTTTAAGACTGCTTTTTTGGTAGCCATTACTTCGGCTAAGAGAGTTTCTGAGCTTCAGGCCCTGTCCATGAAACCGCCTTATTTGATTTTTCATCCGGACCGGGTGTGCCTCAGGATCAATCCCTCCTTTCTTCCTAAAGTAGCTTCGGAACCTAACATTAATCAGTCCATCAACCTCCCTGTTTTCTTCCCTAAGTATCAAAACAAAGGCGAATACAAGCTGCATTCCTTGGATGTTCACAGGCAGCTTCGTTTTTACCTTCATAGGACAGCTGGTCATAGGCAATCAGACCAGTTGTTCATTTCTTTTGCCAAATTCAATCTGGGTAAACCAATTTCCAAAGTTTCTTTGTCACGCTGGATTTCTCAGTGTATTCTGTTGGCGTACCAAGCCTCTGGGAGGCCCGCACCGGAGGGAGTCCATGCTCATTCGACCTGGTCTGTCTCTACTTCGGCGACCTTTAAGTCTAGGGTTCCTCTGGATGACATTTGTTCAGCAGCCACTTGGGCTTCATCTCATACCTTTATTACTCATTACAAGCTGGACGTCACTTCTAGAGGTAGAGCATCCTTTGTCTCCGTGGTGCTCTGGAATATCCTTCCATGATGGCCACCCAAGATTCAGGTAGCTGGGGACTCTGTCCCACAGGTTGCTGACAAATGAATTCTCCTACTTCAGATTTAGAAGTTATGTACTTACCATAACATTCCATTTGAGTAGGTGGATTCATTTGTCTGCAACCATCCTGCCCTCCTATCCCCCTGGCCTTGTCAGTTTCCTGCATAGGTTGTGTTACCCTTTGGTTAGGGTAGTTGGTGCAGGGCAAACGCGATCTGAGGTCATGTAGGGAGAGCAGGGCATTATGGGTGAGGGGAGGAGCTAGGAGCTCGGATCCATAGCTGGATAAACCATGCCAGTTCGGATCCGATATCGGATCCATACCCACAGGTTGCAGACAAATGAATCCACCTACTCAGATGGAACGTTATGGTAAGTACATAACTTCTAATTATGTAAGAAAACTCCAATTAGATGTTGTTAGCTTCCACAATTACCTTGTAAAAATTAAAAAGTGCTGTTTTTCTCATTAATTATGTAGTAATTTCTGCTGTTTGAATTTATTTACCACTGTACCAGCTTACCGGCTTATCACCCCATTTTAACTCCACTCCGTTAACATCCATCACCATCCCTAATGATAGTGCTGCTTTGTGAACTAATGTTCCTATAAAGTGCTGCCACAGAAGTGACTTAGGGTCCACAATCAGAAATTGAGAACGGGGGAAGCATTACCCACTTTAAGTTCCATTATTTACACAACTCTGATACAATGTTAAAGATGCACATCTAACAAGCACACATGCCCGATAATCTTTTATGTGCTACATTCCTGCAAGCTGCAGGACCCAAGTCTCCAAGCAGAGACAGTGCTGCAACAGGAAAGGTGGGCACTTTCACCTAGATGTGAGAGCTATCCACTTCCTGCGCACTCCCATCTGGCCTACCAACAGTTACTCTAGCTTTACTTGTGCTAGCTGACAAGAGATTACTAGAACTTCAGTCATAATGAAATTCACCCCATCCACTTTGCACACACACACACACACACACACACACACACACACACACACACACACACACACACACACACACACACACACACACAGAGCTATTGCTGTATCAGAAAATTTAACATGAGGTAGCAGGGCTCTAACTGACTGTGATATGAAATTGTCCATGATGAGCTACTACTGGGTATGAGGATATAACTGACTTGAACACAATTCCCTTGAAATTTATATGTCTAATTTAGTCATACATAATTGTCATAATGAGTGTCTTGGTCTGATTTCTTCTTAATATAATAGATGTTTTCTGTATACTTTGTGTCTTTATTATGATCACACTAGAGATAAAGTTTACTAATTATTTCAGTACATTGATGACATCAATGAAGTAATACACTTGGGTTTGTTTAGTAGGCAAGAACCCAATTCATCTGATGTCTGGTGTAAAGATATAGCTAGGAAATATAAGCAAGACTGTGTTGTATTCAGTATCTGGACATTTCTTTAAAACCAGCATTGCAAAGTAAATAACTCTGTATTATCACACCGTACCATATAATCTGTTAATTATTAAATCCAAAGTCAAACTTAACATACTTTATTGAATCTAGTATATTGCCTCTTTGCAGGAAATATCAAGGAATCAGGAAATAGTCGGCTCACTTTAATGTTCTTTGCACAGCTCCTTTAAATTGCTCACTCAGCAGGCACCTTCAGTTTTACAGCAAGGTGTATAAAGACAGCGCACGCGCGCATGCGTGCCCACACATACACACACACACACACACACACACACACACACACACACACACACACACACACACACACACACATACACACACACACAGAAAAACAGACACACACAGAACCCCCCCCCCACACACACACACACACAGACACACACAAACGCAAACACATGCAAAGCATAAAACAACAAGGCAGACCAATTTTAAAAGCAAGTTTAAAAAGAGTATCTTTGATCAAACGTAGTTAATAATTCTCTATGATTGACTACTACAGCTATTAAACTAAGTTAAAACCTTACCTCATCATTAAGCTATACAAAATGGAAATGAATATAGGTGCTTCATGCATTTTCCATCATTTGTGTTTCATTTTTCTCCCCTAGTGCCAAAGGACTGGTTTGTATATGTGAAACTACAAAAAGCATATATTGCATGTTCTCCTTTTGTTAATATATGTTCTGTTGATGCAACACACTTTATATTATGCAATAAAGTTTACAAGGCACTTAAAACAAGTAAAAGTCATAACCACATGCTTTGTTGTCATTCACATTTTGCTGCAAATGTAGTGCAAACAGGGCATAATTACTTGATAATAGAATTAAAGGGGCTGTTAAGTAACACTCCGGTTACAGCTCTGTACATCAAACTCTTATTTGATTAGGCAATGATTACTAAAACTAAGATAGCAATTTATATCCTAACTTGATGTTTATGAATCTACTAACCTATTAAAATTAGTGAGATGCTCAACTGATTCATTTGTATAATACCATCTTGTAAAGATGTCAGTGACAGAATTAATGAAAACCTTCTCTTCCCTTTGTATGCCCTCCAAAGTCTTTTGTATGAGACTGTAATAATAATAATACACAGTAGAAATAGTAGTTAAATGACAATGTTGTTGTTGTAACTTTCGGCTTTTCCCGGTTAGGGGGTCGCCACAGCGGAACTCCGGTCCGCAAATGAGTGGTAGTTGATTTTTACATGCTGAGTTACCAGCCCTGATGCACAACCTTCAACGAAGGTACGCCCATTCATGCATGCCTCCACGCAGAAGACGCTCTAGCTGAGAATCGAACCGGACAGCGTCTTACTGTGAAGCGACATGAAACTAAAATGTATAATGAAGCAATAACTTACCCTAAGTGGTTTTAGCTGCTTATCATAAATCTGGGAGTAGGGAACACGGCACAGTATAAAATGGTTTAACCATTCTTATTAACAGTGTTTAATTAGGGGATGCATTCATGCTTCGATTTTTATCCTCTGTCTCCTCAGTGCCATGGCTGACAACTTCAATGTTGATTTACTTTTAGAATTTATGACACTGTTCTTTGCAGAGCTAGGTCTGGTTCTGTTTTGATTACACTGAGTGACTCACTTGGCAGAAATGTACACATGGATTATACTTTGTTAACTTGTAAGGCACAGTTTTGAGGAAGATGTGATGATTGTTGTATGGCAGGGTAGTGTCTTTGAAATTTTTAAGGGTTTCAGAATAGGTGGTATTTACCTACCACCATTTTAATTCTATCTTACTTTTAAAAGAGAAGTACTTAACAGAATTGCTAGTCACTATTTAGATGCTTCAGAGAAACATCTAGAAATGTTGGGCCACCTTCTGGAGAGAGCTGTGCTGCTGTTATTATCTGCAGACACTTCTGACTGGCAGGCAAGACAGCTTAAAATCAGGGTGGCTTTGATGAAAAGCCAGTGGACTACCCCAACTAATAAGGAGCACTTAAGTCATCACCACTACTCTTAGGGGCACTAAAAAAAAGGATCATTTGGACCACAATGTGAGAAAGATAGATGAATGTAATGAAAAAGTAGTACATCTCTCCAAACATGCAATCTAAAAATTCCTCTCTCTTGTCAGAATTGGGTATTCTAAGGGATACCTTATCACTGGACATGAGGAATGATACAGACAAAACTCTATAGAATAGCATTTTAGAGAGCAGAACCAGCTTCCAGTTGAGAAAGAAGCATCTTATCTTGAGAAATTCATTAATTAGAGGCATAGAATTAGGGACAGAATAAAACAGAAAAGTAAGACGTATATCCAACACCATCACAAAGGGGGGCAGGGAACATATCCGCAGGACTGCAGAAGCTACTATATACAGTAGAAATCTTGAGGTGAATATCCATTAACTTGTATCAATGACTCAACAACAGATCATTTGCTTTAGGTGCAGGAAGTTCAGAAGGTAGTGGGTTTTCTTCCCACCCCAGGTTAGTAGATTAATTTTCCATTGCTGACAGTTATGTGCAGCATTAGGGTGTACTACACTCATGAGAATGCCATCCATCTGATGAGAAGTTAAACTGAGGTCTTATCTGCCTAGGCTGGTGGTGGTTCATGTGGATTTAAAGATCCCATGACAATCAAAAAGGGTAGAGAAAGCTTTGTGGTACCTTTACCAAATTCCCACTAGATAGTACAAATATCACCTTACTTTCCCATTAAAAAGAGGTCACTGGCCTAATGGGACTAACCTGGTTAACAAAAGGGCAATAAACAAATAAATAAATATAGAGAGAAATTATCTGGCTTGAAAGTCAATCACAACCGTGAGAAGTTTGAAAAAGTGGAGAGTCATCATTAGTGAGTTACACATGCCAAGACGAAAGCAGTGGCTGCCCAAAGCATAATTAATGTGAGATTGCCTTGCATTTTTGGGCATCAGCAATGAGGGATGCAAATGGAGAAATACAAATATATATTGTTGCGATGGGTTTCATCTCCCTCTAAGGGGGGAAAAGGATTCTTCTAGACATGCTTACCAGTGAAGGCGAGAACAGTAAATCATCCAGTAAGCCTTGCTTTCCCTGTCAAAACATATGCATGCTAATAAAGCAGAATCCAGTAATTGGAGCCAGTCTGTGACTAAATATGAGACTAACATGTTTTGACCTGATTATTTTCAAAAAGATTGTGCTTCAACTCATGGCATTGTTGGCCTGTTTAGCCCTTAGTCAATACCCTTCTATTATTCTCCTAACTTTAAAGACAGAACTTCAGCTACATCTAAACTTTCCTCCTTTCAACTTAATTCCCCCATGTCAGTAGGATTTGCTCAATAGCTGCCTGACCTATGTCCCACTGGCCCAGTTCTTCCCTTAGATAAGAGCCAGATATCTCATGACAGGCCAAGTGAACTGTGACTCATTTGTTCACGGTGCGTTCTCTCATCCCATGAGGCAGTAGTCTAATAGTAGGAGGCAGGCCAATTGGCTGATACCATTGACTCCCTCTTTCCTACCCCACTCTTGAGGGAGGCTTGCAGGCTCCACAATTGCTACTACTGAGAATTTCACATATTATGCTATCACACATGCCTGAAGCCACGGTGGTACAGCGGTTGCATTGTTACCTCACAGCAAAAGGTTCTCCCGTTCAATTCTCAGCTAGTGCACGGGGAGTGCCTTCTGTGTGGAGTCTGCATGTCCTCCCCACGGTTGAGTGGCATCCAAAAGACATGCATGAATGGGCATGCCTTCGCTGAAGGTTGGGCATCGGCTGGCAACTCGGCACCATAAAAATTTACTACCAATCATTAGCAGACCGGAGTTCCACTGTGGAGACCCCTTACCGGGAAAAGCCGAAAAGACAAACAACAACATTCTATCACACATGCCTCTCAGATGAAGCTTTGAGCTAACAATTTAGCACAGGCATGCTATGCTCCTTTTGTGAGTAATTACCTGTCCACCAGTTGGTGCCACCAATGTAGTGAATAGAACTGACCTCCCTCTCCGAGGAAGGATAAGATGGAGTCAGCAGCTTATTCCCATTCTGCTCACCTGGCACCTCTGGTATCTGTGCAGGTAACTGAATGTAGGTTGGAGCAGTCATAGTCAGGACATCTTCACTCTACACCATGTTGCAAGAGCTCAGCTGTCAATTCTGATGAAAGAAGAAATAATTGCAATGCCATGCTTTACCCATAACATTAAAAAACAGTGAGCATTACTGTGCTTCACAGACATACAAATAGTCATGTAAGTCTAATACTATAACATTTGTAGATATTTATGTGTTAATTGATTGGTTGCATATTTGATAGCCTCAAGGTAACCATACTTAAGATTTAAAATGGATGTGTTGAAGGAGGGCAGTAAAGTAACCATCATGGCTGCACATCACAGTATTTGCTCTCAGGTTTACTTTTTGGGAGGGTTACCTCCTCTTTGGAATCTGCATGTTTTTCCATGGATCCTCTAATTTGTTTTCATATCCATAAGACATGCATATTTGAACCAGTAATCCTACAGATTGCCATACAACCTTTTGTGTTTGTGTGTGTGTGTGTGTGTGTGTGTGTGTGTGTGTGTGTGTGTGTGTGTGTGTGTGTGTGTGTGTGTGTGTGTGTGTGTGTGTGTGTGTGTGTGTGTGTGTGTGTGTGTGTGTGTGTGCGCGCGCACAGTCACATATGAGTGCACATACAGTTTAACATATTAAAAGAGTTAATAAAAAGAATAAACACTGACATCCCTGAAATCAAATTAAATACAAGGGTAATGAGCACTGTAAACAGAGAAACAAAGATATGTTATGCTGAATTAACCATTGTCCTGGAAGCATTTTTATGTTTTCATTTTTTTACTAGTTAAGTGGGCTGGTCTCCTGACCCTTTGCAGGAGGAGTCATTACATAGAAGCTCTTTTAATTTTTTCCTGGAAGAAGATAGGGTTTGTTGGTTTTTGAAGTCACAACAAATTATGGGTGCTAATTTGAGTGCGTTTTCAATCCAGAACATTCTATTGTTCATATGAATCTTTCAGAAGAAATGGAGAGGATCTTAAAGTTAATCAAAAGATATAAAAAGCAGTACTTGGTTAGAAACCCCAAATTATATCTTTGGACAGCTGTTAACAAGTTGAAAGAGAACATTGTCAAATAGATGAAAGTATTCACAAGTTACAGTTTGTCAGATGATGCCAACGACTCCAAAAAAAATGCTGAATTGCCAAGCCTCTTAAGCACTAAGCATGAAGCAAATTTATTAGAATAAAGCACTTTTCATCCAAAAGTATCGTTGGACTTATTCAGAAAGACGAAAAACATTTAAAAATATTCAAACCACATTTAAATAATCTTCCCTAGGTCACATGGTTAAACAATGAAAGATTTTTAAAGCCATAAATACTTAAAATGTTTAAACTGTTAAAATCTTAAAAACACTCATACTATCATAGCAGCAACCAGTTATCCCCGCAACAAGGGGGATTCATGAATGATTATTCAGATGGCGATTTTGATGGGGACAATGTAAGGAGTGAACGTATAAGAGACCATAATGTTAATAATAATGAAACAAGAAATAACAATAGCCAACAGTCAGCGGCCTCAAATACTAAACAGGGTTTTATGAGGACAAACAACGGAAACATTGGAACAAAAGGAAAAACAACAACAACAGGAGGTGACATCAAAGACCAAACATAGGGATGTACCTGAAGTGATAAAAAATAAACAGGGAGATTTTACTGTTTATAACTTTTCGTCTTTCTAAGTTTCCGAACAATTAGTGGACATTCTGTCTAAAGGCTTGACATTTGTTCCCGCACGGAAAATGGATTTAGCACAAACTATTTGCAACCTTAAGCTGTTTGTGAGAAAATTAAATTTAAAACAACTTTTAGGGTCCCAAACTATTGGGAGTAATCAACTTAGAGTTTCGAGTTGCTTTAACCCACCATTGCATAATTTGTTGTATGTGTTTGAAAAAGTCTGTGAACTAGATTTGAGGAAATTAAAAGAAATGGAATCTAGATACATGTATAACATGAGCAAGGACGAAAGAGAAGTCCTTGAACTCCTTTTGGCAGCTAAAGTATGGGTGATGAACCCAGATAAAGGAGGGGGCCTTGTTTTCATGGATATACAAGACTATGAAGGCAAGATAAAAGAAATATTAAATACTGATACTTACGAATTAGCTTTGCTTAACAAATATAATAGGTCAAATCAGCTTAAGAATGTATTAAATGATTTATTCATAGAAGCAAGAATAGACTTGCATACATAAAATTATTTGCAGATTTTATCACCAAGAGTACCCTGTAGGTTTGGAGTACCCAAGATCCATAAAAGCTTGAGTGACCCCCCCCCCCCCTCCCATTAAGAGCAATAGTGGATGGGAGAAGATCATCCACTTATTTTTGTGCAAAATATGTTGACTCCATAATGAAAAAATACATGTCAGTAGAAGAAAAGATTTCTAAAGACTCGTGGGCATTCTTAGAAAATTGAATAAATTAGAATACAAACAAGAATATAATTTTCTTACAGTGGATGTGAAGGAACTGTATACTAGCATACCCCATCAACAAGGGATAGAATGGGCAACTATAAGAATGAGGCAGAAGGGTGCACCAGAGGAAGAAATCTCCTTAGTACAAGAGGTATTACATAATTTTAACATATAATTATATTTTGTCAGATAACCAATATCATATTCAAAAGAAAGGGGTAGAGATGGGCTCCCCGTGCGGCTCTAGTTACGCTAATTTAGTAATGTCCTTTTGGGAACATACATATATATTAGATAATGATTATTTTAAACAAATAATTAAGTTTTACACAAGATTTTTAGATGACATATTTATGGTGATTCAAGGTGATGAAGAAACGGCTCTAAATTTGGTAGAAGCACTAAATAATACATCTGATTTTTTACAATTGACACACCTTTTTCACACTAAATCTATATCTTACCTTACTTAGATGTAGAACTTATTAAAAATGAACAACAAAAAGGGTATGAAGCTAAAATATTCAGGAAGCCTACTTATTCTAATACATTTTTGCACTATTCAAGTGCACATCCATTCCATCAAAAACGGTCTGTAGTGAAAGGCGAGTTGGTCCGAGCAGCACGGATGAGCACTACAGAAGAAAGTTTTTCAGAGGAATGTATAAATTTAAAATATATGTTTTTAAGTAGGGAATACCCTTTAGAATTAATAGAAGAACTAATGCAAGAAGTTACATACAAAAGGACTAATGGTTTATATAAACCATTACTAATGAAATATATAGATATATCTATCAATCTTAGGGAGCAAGAGACTAGCATAAATCAAACGGATTCTCCACAACAACTAGAACTGCCTGAGTTTAATTTGGCATGCATTTTGACTTTTTCTTTAGACTTCAATAAAATCAAAGAAATAATAGTAAAAAATTGGAGTCTTTTGAAAGATGATAACATCCTGGTTTCAAAAGTAGGAATGTCACCCAAAATAGTTTGGAGAAAAGGACTGAGTTTCAAAAAGTTATTACAGAAACAAATAAACCCAAAAATAAGGAATTTGGGGATGATGCAGTGTGGTAATTGCCCATACTGCTATGCGATGGAATTGGGAATCACGACTGACATAAATGGTTTTAGATTACACTGTAAGAACAGATTTAATTGTAACTCTAAAGGAGTGGTGTATGTGGCTAAATGCCAAGCCTGTCCCTCATTCTATATAGGTAAGACAGATAGGAGACTGAAGGACAGGGTGTACAAACACCTTAGAAGCATAACCCAACATAAGGAGGAAAATGCTCTAGCGAGGCATGTATCAGTATACCCTGATCACAAGTTTAAATTCAAAGTGAATAGATCAGGTTAACCAAGATATGAGGGGCGGTCCATTTAATTTATTGTTAGAAAAAATGGAACTAATGTGGCAAATTAGGCTGAATGCCTATATGGATCCAGGCTTAAATGAAAAATGTTAGATTATGTGCTTATTGAAACTTAAAAATTTGAGCAGATGAAGTATATTAATTAATATGATATTTAAAATCAGTATGTAAATATGAGTAAATAACATCTTAGTTTATATCAAACGATAGAGATAGTCAAACAGGTGATTTATTCATTCTTATTTTCTATTCATTTAATTTTACGGAACTAATATGGTTGCAAGGCACTGATATATAGGAACATCAATAACTGGTTGCTGCTATGATAGTATGAGCGTTTTTTAAGATTTTAACAGTTTAAACATTTTAAGTATTTATGGCTTTAAAAATCTTTCATTGTTTAACCATGTGACCTAGGGAAGGTTATTTAAATGTGGTTTGAATATTTTTAAATGTTTTTCATGTTTCTGAAGAAGTCCAATGATACTGTTGGATGAAAAGTGATTTATTCTGATAAATTTGCTTCGTGCTTAGTACTTAAGAGACTTGGCAGTTCAGTGTTTTTTTTTTGGAGTAGTTGGTGCTTCGAGATTTGTGGTTTATACAGATGGTGTTAAACACACTAGGCACACTCTTTGGAACAGAGATAACTAGATAATATAACATAAACAAAAATGGATTTGTACTTTTCTAAGAAATAGATGTTACTAATTTCTTCTCTCTGGCCATAGTCAAAGTATGCCGAAGGTGGAAAGAGGGATAGAGGGACTAGTTCAGCCTGGGGTAGTACAGGAGCACAGCCATGTTTTTTTAGGTAGTCTTTTAGTTGTTTGAAGTTGGACAGGTTAGAGGTA